>NC_081181.1:127175172-127402892 GCF_029867415.1 Vicia villosa | reverse complement strand
GATCTTCTTTACGTGATCAGCCTTGGTGTATCCCTTGTCAAGAACTCTCAATCCAGCAGTAAGAGTTTGAAATCTTGAAAACATCTTTTCAATGTCTTCATCATCCTCCATCTTGAAGGCTTCATACTTCTGGATTAAAGCTAGAGCTTTAGTCTCCTTGACTTGAGCATTTCCTTCATGAGTCATTTTCAAGGACTCATATATGTCATAGGCCGTTTCCCTGTTAGATATCTTCTCATACTCAGCATGAGAGATAGCATTCAGCAAAACAGTTCTGCATTTATGATGATTCCTGAAAAGCTTTTTCTGATCATCATCCATTTCTTGCCTTGTTAGCTTTACGCCTCTGGCATTTACAGGATGTTTGTAACCATCCATCAGAAGATCCCATAGATCACCATCTAGACCCAGAAAGTAACTTTCCAGTTTATCTTTCCAGTATTCAAAGTTTTCACCATCAAATACCGGCGGTCTAGTATAACCATTGTTACCGTTGTATTGCTCAGCAGAGCCAGATGTAGATGCAGGTGGATTTGTCGGAGTTTCACCAGCCATCTTTTAAATGAAGCGTTTTTCTCTTCCTGAATCTTTTCTAAACACGGTTAAGTGCTTGCACCTTAGAACCGGCGCTCTGATACCAATTGAAGGATAGAAAAACACTTAGAAAGGGGGGGATTGAATAAGTGTGACTTTAAATCTTGGACGATAAAAATAAATTGCACAATTATTTTTATCCTGGTTCGCTGTTAACGAAGCTACTCCAGTCCACCCCCGCAGAGATGATTTACCTCAACCTGAGGATTTAATCCACTAATCGCACGGATTACAATGGTTTTCCACTTAGTCCACGACTAAGTCTTCTAGAGTATTCTGATCACAACTTGATCACTCCAGGAACAACTGCTTAGACAACTTCTAAGACTTTTCTAGAGTCTACTGATCAACCTGATCACTCTAGTTACAAACTGCTCAGCCAACTGCTAAGACTTCCTAGAGTATACTGATCACACGATCACTCTAGTTCCTTACAACTTAATGTAATCTATTCAAGAGTTTACAAATGCTTCTTAAAAGCTATAATCACAAACTGTGATATTTCTCTTATCGTTTAAGCTTAATCTCACTAAGATATTACAACAGCAATGTAGTGAGTTGATGAAGATTCTGAGCTTTGATTGAATAGCGTTTCAGCAAGTTTATTTTCGTTCAGAGTTGTTAAGAATTGGTAACCTTGCTTCTCATCAGAACTTCATATTTATAGGCGTTGAGAAGATGACCGTTGAGTGCATTTAATGCTTTGCGTGTTCCGTACAGCATTGCATTTAATGTTATACGCTTTTGTCAACTACCTCGAGCCTTGTTCACGCTGTGTCTACTGACGTTGCCTTTAGTAGCTTTAACGTTCCTTTTGTCAGTCAGCGTAGTCTGCCACCTGTACTTCCTTCTGATCTGATGTTTGTGAATACGACGTTTGAATATCATCAGAGTCAAACAGCTTGGTGCATAGCATCTTCTGATCTTCTGACCTTGAAGTGCTTCTGTTGCGTGATACCATCTTCTGATCTTCAGTGCTTCTGATCTCATGTTCTTCTGATGCCATGTTTTGATTCTGCTTCGACCATCTTCTGATGTCTTGCCAGACCATGTTCTGATGTTGCATGCTGAACCATTTGAGACACAACTTCTGAGCGCTGAATTATGCGTACTCTTTATATATATTTCCTGAAAGGGAAATTGCATTGGATTAGAGTACCATATTATCTTAAGCAAAATTCATATTATTGTTATCATCAAAACTAAGATAATTGATAAGAACAAATCTTGTTCTAACATTCTTAAGATTTCAAACTCTAACTGCTGAATTAAGAGTGCTTGACAAGGGATATACAAAGGCTGATCACGTCAAGAAGATCATCAGAAGCTTGCCCAGAAGATGGGGCCCAATGGTGACTGCATTCAAGATTGCAAAGAATCTGAATGAAGTTTCTTTGGAAGAGCTGATCAGCGCCTTAAGGAGTCATGAAATAGAGCTGGATGCTAATGAACCTCAAAAGAAAGGTAAGTCTATTGGTTTAAAATCTTTGAATAAAAAATGCACTAACGCTTTTCAGGCGGAAGAAGAAGATTCTGAAGCGTCAGAATCAGAAGAAGAAGAAGAAGAAGAAGAAGAAGAAGAAGATGAACTGTCCATGATCTCCAGAAGGGTAAACTAACTCTGGAAGAGTAAACAAAGGAAGTTCAAGAACTTCAGAAGTTCTAAAAAGCCTGAAAGAGGAGAATCTTCTGGACTCAGAAGATCTGACAAAAAGAAGGTCACGTGCTTTACTTGGGATGATTCAGATGCATCAGAATCAGAATCAGACTCTGAAGACGAGCAGGCAAACATTGCGCTCATGGCCACCGTTGATGATGGATCAGAATCTACATCAGAATTAGACTCTGACTCTGAAGAGGTATTTTCTGAACTGTCTAGAGATGAGCTAGTTTCCAGCCTAACTTAAATTCTGGAAATCAAGGTTAAGCTTAGTATCAAATACAAAAAGCTGAGAAAGCATTTTGCATCTGAAACTAAGAAGCTTGAATTAGAAAATTCTGAACTCAAAGAAAAAGTTTTAAAACTATCCAAAGATGTTGAGTCATCTTCTAGTTCAGAGAAGTCTATTCCAAGCATGAACAATATTCTTAAGGAATATGACTTGAGTTTCAGGAAATTTCTATCTAGAGGTATTGGAAGAAGTCAACTTGCCTCTATGATATATGCAGTTAGTGGAAACAAGAGAGTTGGCATAGGCTATGAGGGTGAAACCCCATACAAACTTGAACCTGTAGATGATATGAAAATCACATACAAGCCCTTGTATGATCAATTCAAGTATGGACACTCCCATGATATTAGGCTCACATCACATGCTAAAAGCTTTCACATTACACACACTAAGAAGTATGTGACACATACTAAAAAATATCATGTTGCTCAAACTAAGGAATATCATGATGTACCTCCTGTTAATTATCATGCTAAACCCAAGTTCAATCAGAACTTGAGGAGAACTAACAAGAAAGGACCCAAGAAAATGTGGGTACCTAAGGAGAAGATAATTTCTGTTGCAGATATCCTTGGCAGGAAAGAAGACACAGCAAAACATGTCATGGTACCTGGACTCTGGGTGCTCGCGGCACATGACGGGAAAAAGGTCTATGTTCCAAGACCTGGTGCTTAAATTTGCTGGAGAAGTTAAGTTTGGAGGGAATCAGAAGGGCAAGATCGTCGTCTCTGGAACCATAAGCATTGGTAACTCTCCTTCCATAACTAATGTACTTCTAGTAGATGGATTAGCTCATAACTTATTGTCCATAAGTCAATTAAGTAACAATGGTTGTGACATAATCTTCAATCAAAAGTCTTGCAAAGCTGTAAGTCAGGAGGATGGCTCAATCCTATTTACAAGCAAGAGAAAGAACAACATTTACAAGACTGATCTTTAAGATCTTAAGAATCAGAAGGTAACTTGTCTTATGTCTGTTAATGAAGAGCAATGGTTCTGGCACAGAAGATTAGGTCATGCTAGTTTGAGAAAGATTTCTCAGATTAACAAACTTAATCTGGTAAGAGGACTCCCTAATCTGAAATATAAATCAGATGCTCTTTGCGAAGCAAGTCAGAAAAGGAAGTTTTCCAAACCTGCATTCAAGTATAAGAATGTCGTTACTTCCTCTAGGCTGCTAGAACTTCTGCACATTGATCTGTTTGGCCCAGTCAAAATAGCATCTGTCAGAGGGAAGAAATATAGATTAGTCATCGTAGATGATTATAGCAGATGGACATGGGTAAAGTTCTTGAAACACAAGGATGAGTCACATACAGTGTTCTTCGACTTCTACACTCAGATCCAATCTGAGAAAGAGTGTAAAATCATAAAGGTCAGAAGTGATCATGGTGGCGAATTTGAGAACAGATTATTTGAGATTTATTTCAAAGAAAATGGTATTGCCTATGATTTCTCTTGCCCTAGAACTCCACAGCAAAATGGAGTTGTAGAGCGAAAGAATAGGACTCTACAAGAAATGGCCAAAACCATGATCAACAAAACCAATATGGCTAAACATTTCTAGGCAAAAGCAATTAACACTGCATGTTATATTCAGAATAGAATCTCCATAAGACCCATTCTTAATAAGACTCCTTATGAATTGTGGAAGAACAGAAAGCCCAATATTTCTTATTTCCATCCATTTGGATGTGTGTGTTATATTCTGAACACTAAAGATCATCTGCATAAGTTTGATTCTAAGGCACAGAAGTGTTTCCTTCTTGGATATTCTGAACGCTCAAAAGGCTACAGAGTATACAATACTAAAACATTGATTGTTGAAGAATCAATCAATATCATATTTGATGCTAAGCTTGGTCTTGAAAAGCCAAAGCAGTTTGAGAATTTTGCAGATATTGAAATCTCTAACTCAGATTCTGAAGAACCCAAAAGCAAAGTGTCAGAAGATCAAGTTGCTGCTTCATTAGAGAATCTCATAATTTTTGAAGAGCCAACTATCAGAAGATCTTCTAGACTCAACTCTGCTCACTCAGAAGATGTTATCATTGGGAAGAAAGAAGATCTTATCAGAACAAGGGCATTCCTTAAGAACAATGCAGAATGTCAATTTGGTATAGTATCTCTTATTGAGCCAACTTCTGTTGATCAAGCTCAGGAGGATGCTGACTGGATAATTGCCATGCAAGAAGAACTCAATCAGTTTACAAGGAATGACATATGGGATCTTGTTCCAAGACCAAAAGGATTCAACATCATTGGAACTAAGTGGGTCTTCAGAAACAAGCTAAGCGAAAAAGGAGAAGTTGTCAGAAACAAAGCCAGACTGGTTGCTCAGGGCTATAGTCAGCAAGAAGGTATTGACTATACTGAAACCTTTGCACCAGTGGCCAGGTTAGAATCTATTCGCTTATTAATTTCTTTTGCCACTCAACATAACATCACTCTGTATCAGATGGATGTTAAGAGTGCCTTCTTAAATGGTTATATAGATGAGGAAGTATATGTCCACTAACCTCCTGGTTTTGAAGACTCTAAGTCTCCAGAACATGTTTTCAAATTAAAGAAATCATTATATGGCCTGAAGCAAGCTCCTAGAGCTTGGTATGAAAGATTAAGTTCTTTCCTTCTAGATAATGGTTTCACTAGAGGACAAGTGGATACTGTTAGAACAAGATTTGTTCTGATCAATATTCTTAGTTTTGATGATAACAAGTATATGAATTTTGTATGAGATAATGTGGTACTCTAATACTATGCAATTTCCGTTTCAGGAATTATATAAAGAGTATGCACAAAATCAGCGCAAGAAGCACTGACTCAGAAGGTTCAGCATGCAACATCAGAACATGGTCTGACAAGACATCAGAAGATGGTCAAGCAGAATCAGAACATGGGTCTATGGAAGCATCAGAAGAACTTGAGATCAGAAGCAGAAGCACTGAAGTTCTCATGGTATCACGCTCAGAAGCACTTCAAGGTCAGAAGACAAGAAGATGCTCTGCACCAAGCTGTTTGACTCTGATGACATTCAAACGTTGTTTACACAAACATCAGATAAGAAGCAAGTACTAGACTGGTAGGCTACGCTGACTGACAAAAGGAACGTTAGAAGCTATTAAAGGCAACGTCAGTAGACACGGCGGAAACAAGGTCGAGGTAGTTGACAAAAGAGTGAAACATTAAATGCAATGCTGTACGGAATACGCAAAGCATTAAATGCTCCCAACGGTCATCTTCTCAAGTGCCTATAAATATGAAGTTCTGATGAGAAGCTAAATACAACACTTGCGCACTATCCAGAAACGTTGTCAAATTCAAAAGCTCTCAAACTTCATCATCAAGCTCACTACATTGCTGTTGTAATATCTTAGTGAGATTTAAGCTTAAACTTAAGAGAAAATCACAGTTGTGATAATAGCTTTATAAGAAGCATTGTAACTCTTAAAAGAATTTGTTTACATTAATTTGTAAGTTCTAGAGTGATCAGGTTGTTGATCAGTATACTCTAGCAAGTCTTAAAAGTTGTCTAAGCAGTTTGTTCCTAGAGTGATCAGGTTGTGATCAGGATACTCTAGAAGACTTAGCAGTTGGCTAAGTGGAAAACCATTGTAATCAAGTGTTATTAGTGGATTAAATCCTCAGGTGAGGTAAATCACTCCAAGGGGGTGGACTAGAGTAGTTTAGTTAACAACGAACCAGGATAAAAATCATTGTGCAAATAGTTTTTATCTTACTAGTTTTTAAAGCTACACTTATTCAAACCCACCCCTTTCTAAGTGTTTTTCTATCCTTCAGATACTACTCTCTTTTGTAAAATCTTTAAAAAGGATATTTTAATTTGCCAAATATATGTTGATGATATTATCTTTGGAACCTCTAATGCTACACTTGGAAAGGAGTTTGCTAAGTTTATGCAGGCTGAATTTGAAATGAGCATGATGGGAGAACTCAAGTACTTCCTTGGGATCCAGATCAATCAAACTTCTGATGGAATCTATGTTCATCAAACCAAGTATGTGAAAGAACTTCTGAAGAAGTTTAATCTTTCAGAAAGCAAAGAAGCAAAAACTCTTATGCATCCAACGCGTGTTCTAGGTAAGGATGAGGTAAGTAAGAAGGTAGATCAGAAGCTCTACAGAGGTATGATTGGATCTTTTCTATATCTTACTGCTTCTAGACCTGATATTTTATTCAGTGTTTGTCTGTGTGCAAGATTCCAATCAGATCCTAGAGAATCTCACTTAACAGTTGTTAAGAGAATTCTGAGGTATCTGAAAGGTACTACTGATGTTAGTTTAGTCTACAGAAGATCTGAAGAATACAACTTAGTAGGATTCTGTGATGCTGATTATGCTGGAGATAGAGTTGAAAGGAAAAGTACTTCTGGAAGTTGTCAATTTCTTGGAAGTCACCTGAACTCCTAGTACAGCAAGAAGCAAGCTACAATTGCCCTCTCTACAAGAGAAGTAGAATATGTTGCTGCTGCTGGATGTAGTACACAGATGCTCTGGATGAAGAGTCAGCTAGAAGATTATCAGATATATGAGAGTAACATTCCTATCTTCTGTGATAATACTTCTGCTATTTGTTTATCTAAGAATCCAATCTTACATTCCAAAGCTAAACATATTGAGATCAAACATCATTGCATTAGGGACTATGTTCAGAAGGGTGTTCTATCTTTAAACTTTGTGGATACAGACCATCAATGGGCTGATATCTTTACAAAACCCTAGCTGAAGATAGGTTTAAGTTCATTATGAAGAATATCAATATGGATTTATGCCCAGAGTGAAAGGATGAGAAGTTCTGATATATGGATTATATTTGAAATGATCATTTATTTCTTTTATAAGAAGTTCTGATTGTTGATCAGTTAGATATTCTGATTCTGTTATTGCTAACATTTAATATGTCTAAGTTGATTCAGAATCTCTTTTAAAGCAAAACATCTGTCACCAGCTATTCCAGAAGATGAACACATGTTCACTCTAATTGGACAAGCATGCGTGCAGTTGATGAGACGCCGCCCTAGGTAACTGTGCAAATCATTTCAAATATCACGGTTTACCCTAACGTCACTGAACGTTAAATGCATTTGATTTTCTGCATTCTGTAACTGTGCATTCTCATAATTTAATTGCATTTGTTTTTCAAATCTGTGTCTATTTAAACTGCCCTCATCATATCATTTTCTCTTTTCACGCATTCATTCTCTCTCTTGTGTATGCATTTCTGCAATCTCTTTGCTCTCTTCTTAAACCCTAAAAAGAAACCCAGAAATCTCAGTAAAGTGTCAATGGCTGCTTTTTCATCTCAAAATGCTGGTTCTTCGTCTCAACAACAACAACAACAATAACTCATTCCTAAGGTCACATGTTCTATTCCTCTGGATCAATTGGAAGTTATCTGTGAACTGATGGTGGATGTTGATAATCTGGAACAACATCAAATTCATATCAAAGATAACCTGGTATTTCAAGGATGGTCGTCTCTGTTCCTTGAATTCTGGGGACCAGTCTATCCAGACCTAGTGAAGGAGTTCTGGATTCATGCTTTTGTTATCCCTAAAGCCATTGTTTCGTTTGTTCATGGAAGATTCTTACCCATCACTGAAAACACATTGAGAATGATGTTTGATTTGATGATCATTGAAGGTGAGACTGAAGCAACTCCAAGAACGGATTAGGATGCAATTTACGCTGAAATCTTTACTGATGGAAAGAAATCAACAAGAGTTAAGGATCTGAAGAACATATACGAGATACGGACAAAGATACTTCTAGGTTGTTTCTACCACAGGAAATCAACTAGTTCTTCTGACTTCGTCAACAGAGACCAACAATACATCCTGTATTACCTTGGTACAAAAAAGAAGGTGGATATTCCTTACATCATTTTCAATCATATGTGGAATGTTGTTAAGGATTCTAGAGATGAAAATAGAATGAAGCATAAGAGGAACGTTATTCCTTTTGGGAGGATCATCACCAATCTTCTGGTTCAAACCAAGATGGTTGAAGAGTTGGAAAAAGCTAGAGTAATCAAAGACCCTTACACTATCATTGGGAGTACTTTGAATGCTCTTACTTTGAGGAAAATGGGTCTAATTCAAGCCATTGGTACTGCTCCTCAACCAGATCCAAATATCAGAAATAGAAGAGGTCCAGTTCTTGCTGATTTTGAGATGTTCTTTCTCAATGAACAACCAGAAATTAAGGTTCATTACCTTAATATTCTTAAACAAGATGGTTTGGCGGATGCTCCTATTGGGACAAGCAAGCTGCAACTTCCGACTTCCAAGGATGGAGAGTTAGAAGTCTTTCCAAAAGCTGCTTCTCAAAAAGAACGAAGAACAAAGCAAAAGCTAGATCTTCCTTCTATCAGTGAGGAGAAGAGAAAGCTCTTGAAGAGAAGAAAGAAGCTGGGGTTGAAAAGGAGAATCAAAATAAAGAAGATGTTGTTGAACAGAAGAAGTCTGAGAAAGATGATACTCCCTCCGTCTCATAATAAGTGTCTCATTTGCACTTTTTTCATGTCTCAAAATAAATGTCCCTTTAGAAAACCAATGCAACATTTATTATTTTTTTCCACTACTATACCCCTATTTATTAACTTTCACGTTTTTCAACTACTCTACTACCTTTAAGAAATAAGGGTAATTTAGTAAATGATATTAACTTTATCATCAAAACCAACACATCCAATCATTTTCTTAAGAACCGCGCAAAACTCAAATTGGACACTTATTATGAGACGGAGGGAGTAAGAAAGAAGAGAAGGTTATTGAAAAGAAAAGAAAAAGGATGATGAGAAGGATGTGGAGAAGAAGAAAAAGAAGAAAGATAAGAAGAAGAAAAAGAAAGAAGCAGAAAAGAAAGTTGTGGAGAAGGAAAAGGTGCCAGAAGAAGAAGAGAAAACATCAGAAGAAAGAAAGAAGGAAGCGCTCAAAGGAAAACAGAAGATGGTGCCTCAGAAGAAGAGGAAGGCTGTAGGAGATGAATCTGAGAGGCATCTCAAGAAGAGATCTTCAGGTATTCACATTTCTGAACCTGATTCTGTATCTATTTTGAATTTAAAATTTGTACCAACAGAAGTTCCCCCCATCTCTCAACCAGAAAAAGCCTTATCACCTCCAACCACAAAAGTTCTCACCCTCCTCCTTCACCCAAGACAAACCTTGTTTCTAACCATCCTATTTCTGACCCTATACTAGATATCTTACCCCTTCAAACCCTCTTTCCTCCTCACACCTCTATCTCTCTTTCTCAACCTCCTCCTCATTTCAACTCCCCTCCTGTAGTCAATCCTGAGGTCAATGATACTGCTGCTTCTGAATCTTTTGATGAAGATTCCTTTAACAACCTCTTGCGTGATTGTAACTACAAACCTAAACCTCGTCCTGAACCCGCTTTTGTTGATCTGGATTCTGAGAATGAAGCAAAATCATTGCTTTCTCTTGATAGAGAACCTGAACCCTACTTCATTCTAAACCCAGATTCTTCTTTCACCCAATTCAAAACCCCTAACCCTGAACTATCTGTTGGTGTAAGTTTTGAAGTTCTAAAGCAAAAGGTACAGACAGAACTAGAAGCCTTGAAGGTTGCACATAATGCCAGGACGGATTATGTTGCTACTAGGAGTCTTTGGAGAGCTTTCAGAAGGGAGATAAATTCTGACTTTCTGAAGCTTTAGAAAGCTTGTGAAGCAGAAGCTCCTGGTCCTTCTGGTTTTCTAAGGGATTTTGAAGACAACTACTTCTTTCCTATCAGGAGCTGGATATCTCTTGAGTAAAAGGAATTGGTTGATGAGCTTGAAGAAGTTCATCCTCTTGCTATGGTCGTGTGGAAGCCTCATTATCATGTTTTGACTGGAGACTTTCAGTCCATATTCAACTGGATAAGGGAGAATCCCTCTGATAAAGCACCAAGTATGGTATATCCAGAAGTTGAATATCCATCAGAACTGGTTGCTCCAACACCTCCTCAGAATTTGGCTGACATTCTTCTGGCTCTTGAGAATCCAGATGTTGCTATCCCTTCTCCTGTGTATGCTGAAGATGCTTCTGAATCAGAAGCTGATGCTGAGAATCAAGATGCTGAGAATCATCCTGCTGAGCAATCTCTTATTAAGGAAAATCAAGCTGATGTTCTTATGGTCGATGTTGATGTGGATAATCCTCCTCTTATGGACAATAGCTTTGAAGCTTCTTCTGCTGGACCTTTTGTCTTGATAAACACCATGAAGGCTCTTCAACAGAATCAAGCTGATCTAGCTTCTCGTCTGGACAAGCATGAGGATACTCACAATGAGTTCAGATCTTTCATGAAGACGCAAACAGAAGACACTACTGAGATTAAAACCCTTCTGGCCCTCTTAGCTTCTAAGCTTGGCTAGTCGTAGTCTGTCTTGGTCTTAGTTGTTTTCTTGTTTTTATGCATCTGTTTCTTGCATCTGCTTCTATCTCGCTTGTACTTCTGATATATTTTGTTGATCAATGAAATCATTATCTTCTTCACTTTATGTGTCTTTTATCATCTGAATCTTTTAATGCTTTTTGATGTTATGACAAAAAGGGGGAGAAACATGATAATTGATTTGGTTTATTATATCAGTTGCTGGGATTAAGTCTCAACATTTCCTAACATTATTTGCAGGTTCTATGTCTTTGAGATTTTTTGCAAGATTGAAGATATTTTGAAAAAGCTCAACATGAGAAGCAAATACATGGGGAAAAGCAATTCTATAAAGAAGCATGTTCTTGGAAAATTGAAGCAAGCTTAGTGTTGTGAAGCTTCAAGATCAGAAGCAAGAATAATGTTCTGATATTCTCTTTATAGAATATGCTCTGATACATTTTCTTCTCTTGAATGCTCTGATACATGTTCTTTCTTAAGAATGTTCTGATACATTCATGCTCTGATATTTTCGTCTAGTATGCTCTGATACATTTCAGGATGTAAAGATGCTCTGATGATGCTCTGATACAGTCAAGAATGTTCTGATATGATCAAGCATGCTATTACAAAGAAGAAATTCAAAGCTCTGAAGCTATCCTATGGAAGCAAGAAGCAGAAGCTCTGAATATTCTGAAGTTCTAGGCAAAGTGAACGTCTCTGCTGAAATGGAAAAATACTCAGAGAAGTCTTTTATTTATAAATTCTTCTAGTATTTATTTCAGGGGGGGATTTTTAATCTCAGGGGGAGACATATTCACACACTCTGATTATATGCTTATGCTATATTTGTGTAATTATCTTTTGTCATCTGTTATTCTGATTGCAAATTCATATCAAATATATATGTTTTTGTCATCATCAAAAAGGGGGAGATTGTTAGAACAAGATTTGTTCTGATCAATATTCTTATTTTGATGATAACAATATATATGAATTTTGTATAAGACAATGTGGTACTTTAATCCTTTGCATTTTCCATTTCAGAAAATATATAAAGAGTATGCACAATTCAGCGCTCAGAAGCATTGACTCAAAAGGTTCAAGATTGCAACATCAGAACATGCTCTCGCAAGACATCAGAAGATGGTCAAGCAGAATCAGAACATGGTCTATGAAGCATCAGAAGAATATGAAGTCAGAAGCATAAGCACTGAAGTTCTTATGGTATCACGCTCAAGCTCTTCAAGGTCAGAAGACAAGAAGATGCTCTGCACCAAGTTGTGACTCTGATTATTCAAACGTTGTATTCACAAATATGAGATCAGAAGCTAGTACTAGATGGCAGGCTATTAAGTCTAATCTCTGACTGACAAAAGGAACGTTAGAAGCTACAAAAGGCAAAGTCAGTAAAAGCAGGAAAAGCATGACTCGAGGTAGTTGACAAAACAGTGAAAACATTAAATGCAAAGCTGTACTATTCACGCAATGCATTAAATGCAACCCAACGGTCATCTTCTCAAACGCCTATAAATATGAAGTTTTGATCAGAAGCAGCTAACCAACTCTTGCAAAAATACTAAAACGCTGTTCAAATCAAAGCTCACGAACTTCATCTTCAACCTCACAAACTCTTGCAATATTTAGTGAGTGTTAAGCTTAGAACTTAAGAGAAATATCACAGTTGTGATTATAGCTTGATAAGAGGCAATTCATACTCTTGTAAACTTTATTTTACATTGATTGTAAAAGGTTCCTAGAGTGATCAGTGAGATCGGTAGACTCTAGAAGACTTAGAAGTTTCTAAGTGGTAATTTCCAAGAGTGATCAAGTTGTGATCAGTATACTCTAAAAGACTTAGAGGGTATCTAAGTGGAAAACCATTGTAATCAGATTGATTAGTGGATTAAATCCTCAGTTGAGGTAAATCACTCTAAGGGGGTGGACTGGAGTAGTTTCGTTAACAACGAACCAGGATAAAAATAATTGTGTTCATTGTTTTTATCTTAAGAGTTTTTAAAGTCACACTTATTCAAACCCCCCTTTCTAAGTGTTTTCCTATCCTTCACCCTTTACTAAGGTGTCTTGTAATCAATTCCTTGGATTGTTTTATCTGTTCTTTAGTAGAGAGACCTTTGCTAGATTAAGAACTTCCTGATTCAGTGCTTTTGAATTCACAAATTTCCTCTTTTAACGCTTCATCAGTCTACACATAAGATGTTCCAACATTGTCTTTGACATCCATCTTCTCTTCAGTAACTGAATCATTAATTATTACACTTGTGAGTTCCATTGTAACTCTTTTTCTAAATTAAAATACTCTATAAACTCTGTCATGTGCAGATTAACCCAGAAATATCCCTTCATCTTTTATGAAATCTTTTTTTAGTCAAGATATACTCAAAGATATGAAAATATTTGACTGAGGGCTTCCTTCGTTTCCATAACTCATAGAGAGTGGTTGAAGTACCTCATCTCAAAGTCATCCTATTATGAATATAACATGCAGTATTCATAGCTTCAGCCTAAAACTCCAGTGGCAATTGCTTAGCATGGATCACAACTCTAGCTGATTTCGGTATTGCTCTAGTCTCATGATCAATAATTCCATCTTGATGAGAAGAGAATTCATAAATAATACCTTCATAATCACAAAATTCAGAGAATTTTATATCCTCAAACTCTTTGTCATGGCAACTTCTAACTTTGATAATCACACCATTTTCCTCCTCTTGAATACTGTGACATAAATCTTCAAAGACTTTAAAGGTGTCTGACTTTTCTTTAAGAAATCTCATCCATGTATAACAAGAAAAATCATCTATAACCATATAGATATACCTATATCCACCTAAGATTTCTATCTGCATTTGTCCCATTAAGCCCATATGAAGAAGTTCTAGCACTTTGGAAGTAGTATGATGCTGCAACAATGGGTGTGACATCATGGTTTGCTTTTTAGTTTCACAATCATCAAGACTTTCCCTTCTTTAATTTTGAGTTTTGGAATTCATTTAATGGCTCATCTAGATATTATTTCCTTCATTCTTCTGAGATAAAAGTGTCAAAGTTTCCGGTGTCATAGCCTCACTTCATCCTGATTGATTGTTGAACATGTGGAAGAATAAGTAATTATTTGAGATTCCCACAAGTAACAGTTGTCTTTAGACCTTATGTCCTTCATAAAAACAACATCTTTCTCATCTTTTACTAAACATTCTGATTTGGAGAGATTGACCAACAACCCTTGATCACATAGATGGCTAATGCTAATAAGATTAGCATACAATTCTTTCACAAGAAGTACATATTCTAAATTCGGATAATCAACACACATCAATTTTCCTATCAATCACCAAATTTGACAGCACCTGTAGGGTGACATTTGATATCAACTAACAACTTGTGAACCCCTATCATATGTCTAGAGTAACTAATGTCAAAGTACCCATCTTCTATATTTGAGGCTCTTAAGGAGGTATAAGCTATAAAATTAACATCTCTTTATTTAACACTTCTCTTTTTGATAACTTGATCAACCATAGAATGAGCTGAAGATTTTTGATCTCCAAACAATTTTCAACAAAAAGGCTTAACATGACCATACTCACCACAATAATGACATCTCCAACTTGAAGAGTTGGAATTTGTTGGAGTTTCATTAAGTCTTCCAATATGTTGGAACATGTGGTTGGACATGTTGATCAATCTTTTATTTTGAGCAGGAAGACACTTTTCTACATATCTTTTATGTTGTTGGTTATCAACTGAACGATTAATCTTTGTATCTTCAACTTCTTCCATCATATTTTCTCCATTTTTCATCCTTTTTAGAGAGTTTGCCAGTTTGTCAAGCTTGAAAGTTAAGAAATTTACCTCACTTTAAAGATGAGAAACAGTACATAGAAGCTTCTTCTTTTCATTCTCCAATCCACCTATGATCTTTCTTTGCTCTTCTTCTGTCTTGAGATTTTTTTCACACTTGTCACAAGTATCCTTGTAGGACACATTTAGATCTTTATAGAGATCATTCTCATCACAAGATTCTACTTCATCTTCCCATCTTCCATAAAGAGCCATCATCAGTTTGGCAGTTTCAATTTTAGACTTATCTTTTTTAGCTTATTAAGAAAAGTGGGTCATTTTTGTCTAATATGACCAAAATCTTCACACTCATATCATTGGACATCTTTGATTTGATTGGACTTTTCTTCATGTATGGTATTATTCTGAGCATCATTATTATTCCTAGTGTCAGATGAGATGTTCTTGACATCTGGTCTTCCTCTCCTATCCATTCTCTTCATAATTCTATTGAATTACTTCCCAAGTAACATAATGGTATTGGACAGTCTTTCCTCAATATCTAGACCAGCTTGACCAATTTCATCATCAACATTGGATACAAAAGCTATGCTCTTGTTCTTTTTCTCAGACTTGTCACTAATATCCAATTCAAAAGTTTGAAGTAAGTCAACAAGTTCATCAACCCTCATAGTGCTGATACCATGAGCTTTTTCAATAGTTGTCACCTTCATGTCAAATTTCCTAGGTAGAGACCTAAGAATTTTTCTTACAAGCTTTTCTTCTGACATCTTTTCTCCCAAGGCACTAGATGCATTTTCTATTTCAAGAATCTTCATATGATATTCCTGGATAGTCTCACCATCATTCATCTTCAAATTTTTAAATTTAGAAGTGAGAAGCTAAAGTCTAGACATCTTCACTTTAGATGTGCCTTCATGAGTTTGTTCTGAGGATTTCCCAAGCACCCTTGGCTACAATACATGTATTACTCAACCTAAAAACATTCTTGTCTACTCCGTTAAATAGAGCATTCAAAGTCTTGGAGTTTCTAAGAACTAATTTATCATCCTCATTCGAACAATCTTCTTCCGGTTTTAAGGACATATTCCCCTCTTTGTCCTTTTCAACAGGATGCTCCCATCCTTTCAAAACAGCCTTCCAAGCCTTGTTGTCCATGGATTTCAGAAAAGTCACCATTCTGACCTTCCACCAATCACAATTTGAACCATCTAATAGAGGTGGTCTGTTGTTGTATCCTCATTCCTTATCCATAGTACCAGAAAATATTCTCTTTGGAGCCCACCCAATAAACAGAACAAGGTGCCTTCTCTAATACCAATTGAAATTCTAGCACTTGCAGTACTGATGTCAATACTGATATCCCAACATAAACACAATGTCTAGACAGATGTTATGACATCATCTGCTCACAAAAAAATTGCTAAAACAGAAGATTATGCATAAAGTAACTTGCATACAAATAAACAACACAATCAATTGTTAACCCAATTCGGTACACTGGGGGCTACCAAGTCAGGAAAGAAATCCACTATAATAGTATTAGTTCAAAGCCTAAACAATCTCAGTTTACAACTTATCACCTAATCACTATGTTATACCCCAAAATTTGCTCGCATCTTTTTCAAAAAGAAGGCAACAGACTTCTGTCTAAAAATTGGGAGTTTCATATAATCTTGAATTTTATTTCATAAATGTCCTGATTTTATGAATACTCGATTTTTAGAATATTTCTTATACGGTATTTTGGTTCGCTGTTGAATTTATTCTTACACAAACGCCAAGTACTGTTTATCACTTCACACACGCTATTTATTTGAGATTTATTTGCAGATAAATAGTACTGACGCAATTGGTACATAATTAAATTTTGCAGGCGCAGAGTCCGGGGATTCAGACTGTACTGGTGACAAGTAAATTATTATTAGTTTTTGTTTCCCACTAATTTTTGTACTATACTATTGTTTTCAAATCTTTTCCTTTCTTTTCAAATCTCTTTCTTTCAAATCAAATCCCAACTTTATTCCATACATCTCTCTTTTCAAACCCTACCATACACTTTCTTTCAAATCCTACTACCACTCAAATTTTCTTTTTTTGTACGGTATCACTTCATTCCCCAACGTCTCTATCCTTCTTTTCACTCTATAAATACCCCTCATTTTTTCCATAAATTCTCACATCAAATTTCACTCATTTCTCAAACTTCTACCTCATAATTATTTTCTCTTCTTCCCCGGCAAAAATGGCAAAGTGGATGGATACGTTTTTTCTTATGGTCATCATTGTTTTGGTGGTGATTATGTCCTTTTTATGTCTGCATAGTCCTGAAAAATGCGGACCTGGGTTGCTTACACTCCCTTTCATCTATATGTTGTTATTTATAGCATGGGTTTTTTAATCGTCATTTTTAAAGTTTGTCGTATCTTTCGCTTTCAAATAATGTACCGTTTATTTTATTTGTCGTAATGTTCATTATATTATGTAATATTTGTACTGTCAGTATTAAATGTCGTACTATCTGTCGTACTGTCGTTTAATTATTAAGATAATATTATGTGTGTTTTCTGCTAGTTAAATGTTTATTTTTCTGTGCATTAAATATTTTTCAAGGTTTTTATCGGTAATTTCGTTCGCGTACAGTATATTCTATTTATTTATTATGTTTGTGTTTTTTTTAACAACTCAGGTATATAAATTTTCACCATTAACACAACAAAAAACAAAAAGAAAAAATTAACTTTAACTGTTGAATTTTCACTTTAACTGTTACGTTAATGCCCGGACAGCCAGTTGACAGTCAAACCCGCTGACAACACGATTCTCCGTGTTTTGTACCATCAATCAAGTCAATCTTTTTGCATTTCAAAAATTCCAAGATTTTTGTTCTAGAAGTCTTCTGATAATCACATGATCAGCAGAGACTCAACACTGCAGAAAAATCAGGTACGCTTAACTGTCTTCTACACAAACAGTCCCTAACTAGGGTTTTTGTTTTTTTCAGGAGAACAAGTTTTTTGAGACCTCAAGTGGATTTCATGGACCTCCATATGTCTCAAAGTACCACCAGACAAATTTTCAAACTTCAATTCGCTCAGACGCTCAATCAGCAGCTCAAACAGTCAACAGACGACCAGTTTGACCGAAAAGTCAACAGACAGTCAAAAATGAATTTTTTTGTCAACATCCATATTTTGTCAAAAGATTCATCATTTGATCAATGGTTGATCATAATTCATCAAGAAAAGATCAGAAATCAACAAAACCCTAAGTTTCAAAATTAGGGTTTTCTCCTAAAAAGTCAACTGAACTTTCACCGGCCATAACTCTCTCCCCGTTCATTCAAAAAATTACAACCAAAGCTTGTTTTGAAGGAAATTCAATTATCTTTCAAATTCAATTGATCCCATGGTCATTGGATTTACCATTTGAAAAATATGAGCCAGGACATTACAGGTCATTTTCAAAGTCAACAAAAAGTGGTTTTTTGTCAAAGGCCATAACATCAAGATAACTTCTCCAAATGCAAAAAAGTTTCCAAAGTAGCTTGTAGAGGACATCTTGAGGTTTCTAAAAAGTACAAGAACTCCTTCATATGATCAAAATTGAGGGAGACATGCCTTGTTGAAGTTGGCTATTTTTTGGGAAAATGCATGAAACCAACATTGATCAAAAATGTTTTTCTTCCAAAAGAGGCCAAGCATTCATGATCCAAACATGTTTCTAATGATACTAAAGGGCTCCCATGATCAACATTAGGCCCATGACATTTTTGTTTCTTTTTAATTTAATTTTATTACATTTAAAATTAAATTAAGAAAGAAATGGTTCAAGACAATTATCCAAGGCTCTTGTCCTTAGCATGAGTCACCAAGGTGGCTTAATTTCTGCAACAAAGAGATGGTACAGCAGGCCTAGAGCAAGAGGTTGAAGAAAAATGAAGCCATAGTCAAAAATTCAAAGCTTTATATATTAAAAAAATCAAAAAATCAAAAGCCATCAATAATTGTTAGCTTAAGATTTAAGCACTCTTGTTGCTCATATAATGCTTAGCATACTTCAGTAGGAAGAGAGACACAAATTCAGAGCCAATCCTATGCTTGTATCATACTTGTAGCAACTTGAAAATTTCAAAGAAATTCAAATTTCGAATTCTGAGTTTAAGCTAGTTTCAATCCAAACTAAACACTCAAACACGATCATTAAACATCACTGAACCTATCCAAATCAATTTCAAGCTTTAAAATACCTCAGAATCAAGCTCAAAAGCTCACGGTTTGTTCAAACCAAAACTCATAAAAATATAATCATACATGCATATTTAACACGATGTAATCATATATTTGAGTTTGTTTTCATGTTCTGATCGTTTCTGGAAACTTAATTGGTGTTTGGACACCTGTACGAGGAATCGCCATTTTAGGGTTCTTGAGTTCAAAATTAGGGATTTACGATTTAGGCAAAATTACAGGTTCTAAGTGGTACCATTGAATTCGTATCAACTAGACGAATCAAACCATGACCTCGCGCCAAATTTCTTTTGTGTCTAACCCCTATTCGTGTTGAACAGGTATAATAGATCGAAGCTTTTTACAGCTCTCTGTAAAAGAGCGGTGTAAAAGAGGTGATCTGAGGAAGAAGACGAGACGTGGCCCCTTCCTATTGGATGGAGGGCGCGCGCGTTTTGTTTTAAATTAACTTGTGATCCAGTGCTTTGCAGGTATATTTGTGCCATGCGCCTTCGCTCCAATCACCATCAGATTTGCTCAGCCATCCATCCAATGCATATGATGCGCTAGTCCATGCTATAGACTTACGAGCCAACCACACCTGATCAAATGTTTTTATTTTTCATTTCATTTAATTTTCCTTGTAAAATTATTTAAAAATAGTTTTAAAAATCAAAAAAATATGAAAAAAATATTTTTAGTTTGATAAAATAATATATTATTTTTTGATACAAAAATATTTTATTTTTCTTAATAATTGAAATATTTTGTTTAATTAATTAGATAATATTTATATATTTATCTTTTAATTATTTCTAACCTATCAAAAAATCAGAAAAAAATATTTTCTTTTTTTTTAAATCAAGTTTATATATATTAAACTAATTTTGTACATATTTAGAATATCTTTCTCTTTAAGTTTAAATTATTTGTATAATTATTTGCATAATTATATATTGATTAACTTAATAATTTCAAAAAAAAACAATTTCAAAAATCACAAAAAAAATTAAAGTTATTTTAAATTAATTAACACACATCTTGGACATATTTTAGACTTAATTTTTTAGGTTTAAATTTTATTTCTAATTCTTGACATTTTAATTAAATTAATTATGCATTAATTTTAATTAAAATCAATCATCCAAAAATCCAAAAATATTTCCCCTTTATCTTATTGCAATTTGAATTCATAGATAAGTGTATAGGTTGTCAAAATTCATGTAAATAGTGTAGTTTACATTTCCCTCACAATCGATGTAATAGCGTAGATTTACTTTCCGCATTTTACATTCCCGCACTTTAATTTCTGTACATATAAAACTGCGTGTATGTCAAGAACAAAAACTGAAGCGCTAGATCACTAATCTCAAAGACAAATATATCTGAAAATAAAACACAATCACACTTGCACCTCTTAGGGTAATCCCTCCGTTACTCTTTCCAAAATCAATTCTACTGTTTCAAATGCAATTCAAATAATTTCTTTCTGTATCCAGTCAAAGAAAATTTTCTAAAAGAAAATAGGAAAGGACCTTATGAACTTAGGGTAGATCTCCTAATTGCTTGCTCAAATCAAACAAAACAACAAATGTTTCACATATCACTGTTTTTCAAAACAAAACTTTCAAAAAAGACAACATTTTGTATATATCCAAACAAGGATCATTACGAAGTTAAAGATCTTTTTTCAAAACATCTTTCGAAAGATAAAACACTTTGTATACATCCGCACAAGGATCATTGCAAAGTTAATTTACAAAGGTATTTTAAAACCACATACAAGCATTTCAAAGCAAGACAAATGATTCAAACAAGTGAGCTAAGCAATTAAGAGCCCATGGATAACCATGGATACAAAGGGGTGCTAATACCTTCCCTTTGTATAACCTACCCCCGAACCCAAAATCTCTTAAAGGTCTTTTTCTGTTTCTTTTATAAACCTTTCCTTAATTGGATAAAATAAAAGTCGGTGGCGACTCTCTGATTTTCACAACTCAAAAATAAAAGAAGAGTCAGTTCGTATCTCACGAGAAAAACCGAGGACGACACACTACTTCTATGCAATTTCTACCTAGGAACCTCCTAAATATGTGAACCCTCTCCCACTTCCCACTATCATCTCAGTGATAAAAACAGTCACAATCCTAGCAATTGTACCAAAGAACCAAATAGAATATTACACTTCCAATAAACAATAATTGGTCTTGCTTAAAAGCTTCAACCAAGAACAATACTCAACTCTTTTTCTTAAAAGCTTCAAGAGTGAGAATAATCAGTCTACCTCAATGTATCAGAAGATATACGAGTGACACACAAACAAAAACACTAAAACCTTAAAAGACTCCTGAAACCTAAACCCCCTATTTTGCACCCACGATTTCTTTGTTGTGAATGCTTACTTTTCTACATTTAGTAAGTACTTATTTAAAGACTCTTGCAGTATGGGCTTGGACTCTTGAATCAAATCCAATCTTTTCTTTTTCAATCAGCTGCAAGATCTTCAGAAAAAACAGAAACAAATCAAATCAAATCCAAGTTTCCTAAAAAAGTCTCAAAGGTTCTTTTTATGAAACCAGATCAATTTTGCATTGTCCCTAAAATATCCTTGATTGGTTGCGCCTATACGAGCACTTGAATATTCTAGAATCTCATATTTTTCAATCAAATCTTCAAGGATTAAAACTAGTTTGTATTGTCATGATGTTCTGGTGTAACATGTCACAACATCTGGCAATACATTTGTCAAAACTCATGACAGTATAACCTGTCATGACAGTTGGTCAAGATGTTACAACATCTTGCTCAACATCAGATAAGAACCATAGGCACACTTAGCGAGAAAAGGTGGTAAAGAAGACTTCATGGACAAAACTTTAAGGTTAAGAAATAGATCTCGCTAAGCTAAAACAAAGGCAGGCCCGGCCCTAACCAGGTGCAGGCTGTGCTACTGCACTGGGCCTCACAATCTTGGGGGCCCAATATTTAATATTACTATTAACAAATTATATATATATATATATAAAATAAAATATTAAAAGATATAGTAGATGAAACGGTACACGTCTCTTTTTTTTTCTATTATCGACTCTCCTCTTCCCCTTCTCTGTAAAACAACACAACACAGTAACGATAAAAAAAAACGAAACGCTGTTAACACACCACACCACCAATCCACCGCGGCACCTACCGAAACTCTTCACCGTAGTGAGTGAAACACCGCACTGTAACAAAACGTTGCATCGAAACACTTCACCGTGACGAAACGGCAAAACGCAAACGCACCACCACCGTTGGGGTATGTTTTTTTTCTTCTCTTTATTTCTTTTAAGTTCTGGTATGGTATGTATTATTAATTATTGTAAAACTAAATGAATATATGCCTCCAAGGATAGGATTTTAGTTGTTTTGTTTCAATAGGGTTGTTGGTATACTATGTTGAGTGTTGTTAATTGTTATTTCTTAATTGATTTTCATAATTATTGTAAAACTTAATTGATTTTGTTGTTATACTGTGCAGTATTTTTGAATTGGGTATTTTTGGTTGTATTGTTGTGATTCAAGTTTTGTTCTAATTTTCTAAAAGATTCCTAAAAGAATTATAGTTAAGCTTAAGCTATTAATTTTTAATTTCCTCTGTAATCTTTCTTATTAATGTAATTGATTTTGTTTTGCTTTAATAATTTAATTTATTTTAGGAACTCAATTTTACAACGGGACTGCAATAGACGTTTGTCGGTGAATACTATCTACGAAATTGATCTTCAGCGGACACATTAAACATAGTGAGATATTCCAGGTTTTTTTTTTACTATGCCTCCTAAGAATAGGAAGTATGAATGTGGAAATGATAAGCGTAGGAAAAAGAAAAAAATTGAAGAGTTAGTTAGATCTCAAGCGGGAGCTCTTGATAAATTTTTAACTAAAGAATCACAAGTTTCAAATGAAAATATTGATAATATTGAAGTTGTGCCTATTGAAAATGATAATGTTGATAGTGTGCCTATTGAAAATGATAATGTTGATAGTGTGCCTATTGAAAATGACAATCTTGATAGTATGCCCATTGATGAGGAAATTAATAATGATAATGATAATCTTGAGGAAGTTAATAATGATCATAATGTTGATTATGATATATTTGATCCAAGAAATTGGGACAGTCTTCAACCTAAACTAATTGATTTATTAGTTATGAAAGGTCCTAAAAGAGATAATTCTATTTCAAAGGGTCCTAGAGATAGTTTGAATAGACGTTTTACGGCTAATTTGTATACGAGGGCTTTAGCAAATGGAGAGATGTGTGATAGAGATTGGCTTGTTTATTCGAAAGAGCTTGATAGATTATTTTGTTTTTGTTGTAAAGTTTTTAAAAATGGTATTGGTAAGGGACAATTAGCAAATGAGGATTATAGTTGTAATACGGTGAACTGACTTTTTATCAATCGAAATGTCGCGGTAAGCAAGAGTCGCCACCGACTTTTATTTTATCCAAACAATATTCGGAAAGGCAAAAAGAAACAGAAAAAAACCTTTTAAGAAATCTAAGTTCGGGGGGTAATTTATGCAAAGGGAAGGTGTAAGGCACCCTTTGCATCCATGGTTTTCCATGGGCTCTTAATTGCTTTGCTTGCTCGTTTGTTTAGAAAATGTAGATGAAAGAGATAGGGACTTTAGCTCGTAAATGAGCGTAGCCCTTTTGAAAAATTATGAGAAAGAATATAATGAAAGTTTGAGCATTGCAAGGCAATTAGGGGCAATTACCTTAAACTCAGATGATAGGTCTCTTTTTAGCCTTTCAGAATGAAAGGGTCTATCCTTGCCATAAGAGGGCAGGAAGCCTTTCGTTTGGAGGTTGAAGGGTCGTCGAAGCATCCTTTGCCATGAGACTGTCCCATGCCATAGAAGGGTAGGTAGTCTAAGGCAAGGATCAGAATAAGCCATTTTTTCGTTAGGCAACCAGAAGATACCTCAGCTTTTTTCCGTAGGCAACTTCCGAGGGTCGAGGTCATGTTAGTGTATCGAAGGCAGCATCATTAGGGACCATGACCTTTAATCGAGGCAACATGGCTGAGATATCCTCGTATTCGAGGGACTGGCTATTCTGCAAAAATACAAGGCAACAGGAACAGGCAACAAGGCAACAGGCAACAAGGCAACCAGGCAACAGAGGGGTTACCCCAAAAGCGTGTGTGTGTGCACCAATCATGTGATTATATTCGAATATATTATCTTGTAAAATTAGTGATTCTATGTTCAATTCAAAGGTTGCACTCCCTAGGATTACTAACCACGCATTTAAATAATATAACCAAAACAAATATGGGGGAGGGAAATTGTAACCAGCGGATCCCTTAATAGGGTTTGACATAAGTAATAATTATAAGAAAAAATAGAAGAGGTTAGAGTTTTAGAGTTACCGACTATGAGAGCTTTGATGGTTGGCGAACCCTGAAAAATTGACAAAAGGAAACAAAATAGGAAGGGGTGAGTGCATTATCGATTCATTGGCAATTAGGGTTAACCCTAATTAAATAAATAGATAAAGCAAAAAGAAATTAAATCAAATAAATATGAAAAGGACTTAGCTTTTTATTTGATCTGATATGGTTGACAGTCGGGAGTAGCATCGGGGTTAACCCTGTGGTCCTTTAGATCCAGTGGAGGAGATTGAGGACGAATTTGCGAATATCTGGGAGAATAGATAAACAGCTCAAAAGTACCTCGCAATAAACAAAAAAATGTTAGTAATGAAATACCAAAATAATGACTGGAAAATGATAAAAGATATAAACAAATATTGATAAAAAATAACAAGAACAACAGAAATTCAATATTAAATTCTAAAAAAAAAGTAATTAACTACAACATTTTGGTATTTTTATTAATTATATGAAAATAAAGTATTTTGATATTTTTAGAGATTGGGAAAGCATACATAACTAAATTAGCAAATGAAACAAATCACTTAAATAAATAAAAAAACTAATAATAAAAAGAGTGCAAATATATATAGAAAATAGTGTACTACTACCTATTGAAATAAAACTCTAAAATTATATGTATATATGCATCAATTGATAATGATAAATATTAGTTAGCATTAACTTAAATTTACGTTACATGAGATTGAGTTTTGTTGTTTTTATTTGACTTTTTCCAAATTCTCTTCAACGAATCCGTTCTTGACAAGTGGATTAGGAATTGATAAAAAACAAAGATTAGAATAACACATATTAAACCGAAAGGGCTAAACAGTATCAAAAGTTTTAGATCTCTCCTCTTCTTCTTAGCCACAAATTTTCTAATCCCTCTTGTTCTACCATCTACTCAAACTTGTTCCTATTTCTTTCAAGATCTAAACCAGATGTACAATAGCAAACATGGATCTATGGCTAATCAGAACATTTGTAACAAATTAAGAACAACACAGAAGTATTAACAAATCAACAATGCTGAAGCGAGATAGCGATAAGCATCAGGAAGAAAAATTGCAAGCATAGACAAGCTGAGTTACTGTTAGAGGTCGCGTGATGAAGCTGTTGGTGGATCGGAGACTGTTCTCGATCGCGATGGCTCGTCGGAGTCGAGCGGATCCGTAGCGCGGGGAGGGGCCGGCGTTGGCTACACGGCGATGGTTCGTCGGCGATGCTAGTGATCTCCGACTTCCTCTTTTGTACTCTTTGCTTCCTGCAACAAATGTGAATGAAAATCGGCCTCAGGGTTGGTTGTTAATTGTTTAATATGAAATTGTTTGTAGATTGGATCGGGGATGCTCCGTGAGAGTGTGGGCAACGACGAATACATGTTTCGAACTCGTTTTGATTTTTTTGCAATCTCCTCGCTTTCCTTTGCTGTAATGAGAACCTGTACAAACACTAAAACAAGAACAATAGAAAAAAAGGAACTGTAACAATAGTTAGTTTTATGATCTTTGATGGTAAGTAAAAGACATGTTAGTGGGATTTGAGAATGGCTTGTAGGTGTGTAGGTTTGATGATTTAAAGGTTAGATGTTAGGATTATATGGTGTAGTTATATGTCAGGGAGAAAGAAGAAAAGGGTTTAACTTGGTGTAAGGTTGAAAAGAATTGGGTGAAATCGATAGTGATTGGAAACACTTTGACTTGTGTGCTAGAAACATGTGCAGAATTATGTGAATTGGTGAATGAGTTATCGTACGTGAATGCGGTAGAAAAATAGGGTTAGTCTCCTCCTCCTTAGGTTAGGATTTTGTACCTATTTATAACATAAAATTAGGTTAGAAATAATTAATAAAGAATAAAGTCCATAATTAACAAAAATAATAAAAAATCCAAAAATCAAATATTTTTGATTGGGAGTTATAATTATTTTAATTAATCGTGGTCCTCTTCTAAAATGTGACAAAGATCTATTTTTGAATATTTTATGAATTTATGATAAAATACAAAAAGTGAAAAAAGGTAATATGCATGAAAATATTAATTAATTACATGAAAAAACTATTTTTGTTATTTTTGAATGTTTTATGGATTTTATTGATTTTTCTTCTTTTTTTTTTTTGATAAAAATGAGGTTAGAAATAAAAAAAATAGAAAACTAATAAAAGGGGAAATGTGTTAGAAGTGGGATTCGACCCCCGGGACATCTCAGTCGTGCGTCTTCTGCCCTCAAACTCTTACCAACTACGCTATGTCAATTATTCAAAATAAAATGACATTCACAATTATAAGAGGGCAAATTTTGGGGTATGACAGCTGCCCCTGTTCAATTATCTTAAACCTGAAGATGTAGAGTGGTTTGTATGCCAGTCGGTATCTGAAGGTGGAAGATGATTGAACACTAGAATACCAAGAAATTTGCCCTAGCTGAAGTAGGGACTTTTGTCGGAGATGGGCTTAAAGATGCCATCCAGGTGTTGTTGGAGTATTAATTGTTGCGAGGTTTCTGTTTTTAGTCTTTGAATGTTGAGGAACCGTCTGAGGTATCGACTCAAGTCTGAATTGGATTACCGTCAGAGGTACCGACTTAATATTCGCAGCATATCATTAAGGCACCGTCAAAGGTATCGACTTAGATATGAAGGTGGATCATTAAGGAACCGTCAAAGGTATCGACTTAACTTCCAAAGGTAGATCATTAAGGAACCGTCAAAGGTATCGACTTAATATTCGAAGCATATCATTAAGGCACCGTCAAAGGTATCGACTTAGATATGAAGGTGGATCATTAAGGAACCGTCAAAGGTATCGACTTAACTTCCAAAGGTAGATCATTAAGGAACCGTCAAAGGTATCGACTTAATATTCGAAGCATATCATTAAGGCACCGTCAAAGGTATTGACTTAGATATGAAGGTGGATCATTAAGGAACCGTCAAAGGTATCGACTTAACTTCCAAAGGTAGATCATTAAGGAACCGTCAAAGGTATCGACTTAATATTCGAAGCATATCATTAAGGCACCGTCAAAGGTATCGACTTAGATATGAAGGTGGATCATTAAGGAACCGTCAAAGGTATCGACTTAACTTCCAAAGGTAGATCATTAAGGAACCGTCAAAGGTATCGACTTAAGTCTGAATATATTAAGGAACCGTCAAAGGTGTCGACTTAATACTTGAAAATAGAGGTAGTAGTATCCTGAAAAGTAGAGGTTAGTTTTCTTATGTCATGATGCATGTGTTTATGTAATGAGTATCTCAAAATAAATGAGAAACTTCGTATGTTATGGATTTGTTATATAGTGATGTATGCGATGTATGAATATGTTTGTGTCATATGGTATGCAAATATGATTTAGTCGAGAAAATAAATCTCCAAGTCTTTGTTGTTTGGATTTCGTCTTGCAGATGCTCAGCTGGGGATTTATAATTTCTGCTTGGGGATCATTAGTAACTTGATGTTCCCTGATTGGGGATAAAGGGAAACCATGTTGGGGAGCCATGCCTTTGTCGGGGTAGGAGTGTTGGAAGACATCTTCTTAGGGATTACTCTGTGGGGATATGATCTTGCGAAATCAGCTTTGTGGGAAGACGCGGATGTCTTGAATGTTGCCCCTAGTATTATAGTACCTGTCGTTCCTGGACTTTAATTAGGGCACGCCACTGAATGTTGATCAAGATGTCAAGCTGGACTTGTATAGATTTGCCCCGGTTAGTAGGAACTTTGGAAAGATTCGTCTCGCGAGGACTTTATGAGATATGAACCATGGGCGACATGCCCCTTTAGTAACCATTGGTCCAGGACAATGCCCCATATTGATTGGAAATAGCTTAAGATTTATTTGGATGCATGCCCCTGATTGTTTTTGGCATCTTTGAGAGATTCTCGGAATCTTGACTTGATTTCCCCAGATTGACCGGGAAATAGTTTGACTTCCGCTTGGGATGTATGCTTTTGACTTTTTGGCATTTGAGAGATTCTTCGAATCTTGACTTGATTGCCCCAGATTGATTGGGAGAAACGTGTCATGCCCCTTGTATATGTAGGAGACGTTGCCTATCGGGATAACTTTCTAGTCATTAGTTGTACCCTGTGCAAGTTCTTTCTGATGCTAACATTTGAAATTATGTAGCAGAATATGTTTAATAATGAATTCATGAGATGCAATGCATACGTTTGTCTTGAGTTTTTTTGAAAAACATTAAAACCAAAGATGTAAACGTGTGATGTTTGTAAAAAAACATGATATTTGTAAAAACATGATATTTGTGACAACGTGATGTTTGTAGAAACGTGATATCAACTTGGTATTTTTGGTAAACCTTAAGGAGTCAGGATACCTTTTTGGTGACAGTATGCTTTCGAACTAACCATGCTTCAATTAGGACTTTCAAGGGTTGTAACGTGGCTTGGTTCACGGTTTTAAGAAACAAAGGATAATGGCTCAAAGTTTATTGTACCCACCCCTCTTCGTGATGATCTTCAGTCCTAAGCTCAACTAAATCAAACTTATGCATTCAGGTTCCAAGAGACTTTTGGATTTGCACCTTTGATACTGATGATGGTTCACAAGCAAAGATAACTTTTGAGATGGCAGTCACTTCTTCCTTTTGGTAGTCACAACTTTGTGTTGTTTAAGAATTTATTGACTTCTTTTTTTCTCATCTTTTTGATATCCCTAACTTTTGCCTGAACTGTCTATTTTGAGCTTACAGTCAGCGGGATGCCTTGATTTTTGCCTAAGTCGTCTTTTGATTTTTGACTTAGCAGGCTTTTATTTGTATAGATGTTTTTCATTTTTTTTTTGAAAGATATTGACTGCCTTGCTTGATGAACCATCATTGGCTTTTGATTGACGTATCCAACGCTTCTTTGATGTGTGCGGATGAACGCTTGTGATTGAAACCTTTGTTGAAAGGTGTACTGAATGATTCTCTTAAAATAGAATGCACAGCCAAATTAACTGAGAACTACCCTGCCCCAGGTTATGATCAAGGGTTTTAATTAGTACAAGAAAGAAACTTCTACTTCTTAGGCTCAAGGGGGTTGACGAGGGATTATCATCCTTATATCTCCACTGTTTAGGAATTGAAACAATGCCTGTACATCGTCAACATAGTCCGTTCGAAAGCAAACTGTATGAGGTTGCGGTATCGTTTTCGTCATCCTCCCTTAAAAGGCTTACAGCTTAGCAGGAGTTGAGTATCACAAAACATATGCAGAGTAACGACATAATTTAAAAGGAGTGATAGCGAAATAATTTATTCAAGACAAACATATGCAATGCACTGATGATGATTATTAAAACAAATAATGTCTATCATAATTGGAGTGTTTAAACAAACAGAATAGAAATTGCAAATGAAAGTAAATCTAATGATCTAAAAAGTTCATCCTTCTAGGTATTAATCAATCTTTTTGTGATTAGGCATAGGAGTAGTGATCACCACAGGAGTCTTGGGATGATAGAATTCAATTTCACCAGCATCGATCATGTCTTGAATCTTGTTCTTCAATGGCCAACAATCATTCGTATCATGCCCAGGGCTATTGGAGTGATATGCGCACCTCGCATTGGGCTTGTAGCTAGGGGCGGAAGTGTTAGGCTTTACAGGAGGATCCCTTAAAGTAATCAAGTTCTCTCTCAGCAAATGTTGTAATGCTTGAGCCAGTGACATGTTAATTTTGGTGAATTGACGCTTAGGTGCATCTGGCTTGCGTCGTTGTTGTGGAGCTGGTGTAGAGATCAGAACTGCCCAACAGATTGGTTGCGTTCATTACGGCCTTTCTGGTTGTGCACAACATCAGCTATATGAGGTTCCTCAGGTGAAATGAAATCAATGATCTTGTCATCGATTAAATCTTGAATCTTATGCTTCAATGGTCCATAATCCTTAGTGTCATGACCAAGATTGTTCGAACAATAAGCACATTTCGCATTGTAATTGTACCCAGGAATAGGAGTGCCTTCAATTCTTCTTGCCCCTTGGCTGAGTTCAGAATCAAAGTTTGGGATCGGACGTTCTGAGCCTGAAGGTGTTTGACTGATTGCTCGAAATCCATTTGTGCTGAAGTAAACAACAAGAGAGGATGAGATACCTGTTGTGAGAAACCTGTTATGCGATGTTATGAATGCAAATGCAATTCTTTCAAGGTTCTTTAGGAAATTTAGTTCACGACATATAGAAGTTAAATTGGTCGCAGCCTTGTCTGAAGAACTCTGACTTTCGTCTTGGAACATCCTTTTTTGAGAATCAAGCTCACCATATCGAGTGGGTCATCGCCTCTGATTCGGGATCCTTCTGAATTTGAAAGTATATGGCTAGAGGAAAGTAAATCCTCTTGCCCCTTGATAGGTATCGAGTCTCTGAATTGGAAGGCACGTGGCCAGAGGAAAATAAATCCTCTTGCCCCTAGATAGGAATTCAGTCCTTGATAAGAGCACCTGAAATTATGCGCCCTAAATTCCTAAGATCCTTGAAAGGGTTAGTTGATCATGTTATGCTTATGATGTCATGATGTCATGATGTTATGCGAATGCAGTTCATTAGTCATAGTGTGAGATAGTAAGGACAAACAAGTCCTTTCAACAAAACCTGCGAGAAAATGAAGGTTAGTAGCAAACACAAACAAGTCACACAAGTCAGGCAAGTCACACAAGTCACACAATTTTGCCTTATGGTTAGGCTTGCACGTGGTTCACAGGTACGTACCCTCCCCCTGAAGTTTAGTTGGTTCAACCTGTCCTATATAAAGATCGGGTTCTAGGGAGCTCATATCATTGACCTTTCTCGAAGGCGCTTATCTCAGTTCGGCAATCGAATCACCAACCGGGAAGGTCCTGAAAGTCCAGTCCATATGAGTGTAGCTTCGAGTATCAACCAACTTCAGTCGGAACCAAAGCCAGCCATCTCGCTACTTTCTAAAAGGCCAAAGTCAAGTTCGACTAAGGTTCTAAGGGCGAATTAGTGCTTAATGACACCACGCGGCAGCCAAGCATTTCCTCAGGTCGGATCCCAAGGAACACCAGGACAAACCAATGTGCCACACTAACGATGGCCATCAGATCAACCACATCAGTATACGCTGTGCAGTCTCCTTGATCTCATGCCATATGCCTAAGGTACTCAGATCCGGGTTAGGATCTTTCACACAACAGAATACCCAAAACAGCCCTGCAAAATTAAATCAAACAAAGCAAACAATAGAAAACATTTAAATGAATCCTAAACTTTTAAGGTAACCCCTCTTTTATCGAAAATTTATCCCCAGCAGAGTCGCCAGTTCTGTAATACGGTGAACTGACTTTTTATCAATCGAAATGTCGCGGTAAGCAAGAGTCGCCACCGACTTTTATTTTATCCAAACAATATTCGGAAAGGCAAAAAGAAACAGAAAAAAACCTTTTAAGAAATCTAAGTTCGGGGGGTAATTTATGCAAAGGGAAGGTGTAAGGCACCCTTTGCATCCATGGTTTTCCATGGGCTCTTAATTGCTTTGCTTGCTCGTTTGTTTAGAAAATGTAGATGAAAGAGATAGGGACTTTAGCTCGTAAATGAGCGTAGCCCTTTTGAAAAATTATGAGAAAGAATATAATGAAAGTTTGAGCATTGCAAGGCAATTAGGGGCAATTACCTTAAACTCAGATGATAGGTCTCTTTTTAGCCTTTCAGAATGAAAGGGTCTATCCTTGCCATAAGAGGGCAGGAAGCCTTTCGTTTGGAGGTTGAAGGGTCGTCGAAGCATCCTTTGCCATGAGACTGTCCCATGCCATAGAAGGGTAGGTGGTCTAAGGCAAGGATCAGAATAAGCCATTTTTTCGTTAGGCAACCAGAAGATACCTCAGCTTTTTTCCGTAGGCAACTTCCGAGGGTCGAGGTCATGTTAGTGTATCGAAGGCAGCATCATTAGGGACCATGACCTTTAATCGAGGCAACATGGCTGAGATATCCTCGTATTCGAGGGACTGGCTATTCTGCAAAAATACAAGGCAACAGGAACAGGCAACAAGGCAACAGGCAACAAGGCAACCAGGCAACAGAGGGGTTACCCCAAAAGCGTGTGTGTGTGTGCACCAATCATGTGATTATATTCGAATATATTATCTTGTAAAATTAGTGATTCTATGTTCAATTCAAAGGTTGCACTCCCTAGGATTACTAACCACGCATTTAAATAATATAACCAAAACAAATATGGGGGAGGGAAATTGTAACCAGCGGATCCCTTAATAGGGTTTGACATAAGTAATAATTATAAGAAAAAATAGAAGAGGTTAGAGTTTTAGAGTTACCGACTATGAGAGCTTTGATGGTTGGCGAACCCTGAAAAATTGACAAAAGGAAACAAAATAGGAAGGGGTGAGTGCATTATCGATTCATTGGCAATTAGGGTTAACCCTAATTAAATAAATAGATAAAGCAAAAAGAAATTAAATCAAATAAATATGAAAAGGACTTAGCTTTTTATTTGATCTGATATGGTTGACAGTCGGGAGTAGCATCGGGGTTAACCCTGTGGTCCTTTAGATCCAGTGGAGGAGATTGAGGACGAATTTGCGAATATCTGGGAGAATAGATAAACAGCTCAAAAGTACCTCGCAATAAACAAAAAAATGTTAGTAATGAAATACCAAAATAATGACTGTAAAATGATAAAAGATATAAACAAATATTGATAAAAAATAACAAGAACAACAGAAATTCAATATTAAATTCTAAAAAAAAAGTAATTAACTACAACATTTTGGTATTTTTATTAATTATATGAAAATAAAGTATTTTGATATTTTTAGAGATTGGGAAAGCATACATAACTAAATTAGCAAATGAAACAAATCACTTAAATAAATAAAAAAACTAATAATAAAAAGAGTGCAAATATATATAGAAAATAGTGTACTACTACCTATTGAAATAAAACTCTAAAATTATATGTATATATGCATCAATTGATAATGATAAATATTAGTTAGCATTAACTTAAATTTACGTTACATGAGATTGAGTTTTGTTGTTTTTATTTGACTTTTTCCAAATTCTCTTCAACGAATCCGTTCTTGACAAGTGGATTAGGAATTGATAAAAAACAAAGATTAGAATAACACATATTAAACCGAAAGGGCTAAACAGTATCAAAAGTTTTAGATCTCTCCTCTTCTTCTTAGCCACAAATTTTCTAATCCCTCTTGTTCTACCATCTACTCAAACTTGTTCCTATTTCTTTCAAGATCTAAACCAGATGTACAATAGCAAACATGGATCTATGGCTAATCAGAACATTTGTAACAAATTAAGAACAACACAGAAGTATTAACAAATCAACAATGCTGAAGCGAGATAGCGATAAGCATCAGGAAGAAAAATTGCAAGCATAGACAAGCTGAGTTACTGTTAGAGGTCGCGTGATGAAGCTGTTGGTGGATCGGAGACTGTTCTCGATCGCGATGGCTCGTCGGAGTCGAGCGGATCCGTAGCGCGGGGAGGGGTCGGCGTTGGCTACACGGCGATGGTTCGTCGGCGATGCTAGTGATCTCCGACTTCCTCTTTTGTACTCTTTGCTTCCTGCAACAAATGTGAATGAAAATCGGCCTCAGGGTTGGTTGTTAATTGTTTAATATGAAATTGTTTGTAGATTGGATCGGGGATGCTCCGTGAGAGTGTGGGCAACGACGAATACATGTTTCGAACTCGTTTTGATTTTTTTGCAATCTCCTCGCTTTCCTTTGCTGTAATGAGAACCTGTACAAACACTAAAACAAGAACAATAGAAAAAAAGGAACTGTAACAATAGTTAGTTTTATGATCTTTGATGGTAAGTAAAAGACATGTTAGTGGGATTTGAGAATGGCTTGTAGGTGTGTAGGTTTGATGATTTAAAGGTTAGATGTTAGGATTATATGGTGTAGTTATATGTCAGGGAGAAAGAAGAAAAGGGTTTAACTTGGTGTAAGGTTGAAAAGAATTGGGTGAAATCGATAGTGATTGGAAACACTTTGACTTGTGTGCTAGAAACATGTGCAGAATTATGTGAATTGGTGAATGAGTTATCGTACGTGAATGCGGTAGAAAAATAGGGTTAGTCTCCTCCTCCTTAGGTTAGGATTTTGTACCTATTTATAACATAAAATTAGGTTAGAAATAATTAATAAAGAATAAAGTCCATAATTAACAAAAATAATAAAAAATCCAAAAATCAAATATTTTTGATTGGGAGTTATAATTATTTTAATTAATCGTGGTCCTCTTCTAAAATGTGACAAAGATCTATTTTTGAATATTTTATGAATTTATGATAAAATACAAAAAGTGAAAAAAGGTAATATGCATGAAAATATTAATTAATTACATGAAAAAACTATTTTTGTTATTTTTGAATGTTTTATGGATTTTATTGATTTTTCTTCTTTTTTTTTTTTGATAAAAATGAGGTTAGAAATAAAAAAAATAGAAAACTAATAAAAGGGGAAATGTGTTAGAAGTGGGATTCGACCCCCGGGACATCTCAGTCGTGCGTCTTCTGCCCTCAAACTCTTACCAACTACGCTATGTCAATTATTCAAAATAAAATGACATTCACAATTATAAGAGGGCAAATTTTGGGGTATGACAGCTGCCCCTGTTCAATTATCTTAAACCTGAAGATGTAGAGTGGTTTGTATGCCAGTCGGTATCTGAAGGTGGAAGATGATTGAACACTAGAATACCAAGAAATTTGCCCTAGCTGAAGTAGGGACTTTTGTCGGAGATGGGCTTAAAGATGCCATCCAGGTGTTGTTGGAGTATTAATTGTTGCGAGGTTTCTGTTTTTAGTCTTTGAATGTTGAGGAACCGTCTGAGGTATCGACTCAAGTCTGAATTGGATTACCGTCAGAGGTACCGACTTAATATTCGCAGCATATCATTAAGGCACCGTCAAAGGTATCGACTTAGATATGAAGGTGGATCATTAAGGAACCGTCAAAGGTATCGACTTAACTTCCAAAGGTAGATCATTAAGGAACCGTCAAAGGTATCGACTTAATATTCGAAGCATATCATTAAGGCACCGTCAAAGGTATCGACTTAGATATGAAGGTGGATCATTAAGGAACCGTCAAAGGTATCGACTTAACTTCCAAAGGTAGATCATTAAGGAACCGTCAAAGGTATCGACTTAATATTCGAAGCATATCATTAAGGCACCGTCAAAGGTATTGACTTAGATATGAAGGTGGATCATTAAGGAACCGTCAAAGGTATCGACTTAACTTCCAAAGGTAGATCATTAAGGAACCGTCAAAGGTATCGACTTAATATTCGAAGCATATCATTAAGGCACCGTCAAAGGTATCGACTTAGATATGAAGGTGGATCATTAAGGAACCGTCAAAGGTATCGACTTAACTTCCAAAGGTAGATCATTAAGGAACCGTCAAAGGTATCGACTTAAGTCTGAATATATTAAGGAACCGTCAAAGGTGTCGACTTAATACTTGAAAATAGAGGTAGTAGTATCCTGAAAAGTAGAGGTTAGTTTTCTTATGTCATGATGCATGTGTTTATGTAATGAGTATCTCAAAATAAATGAGAAACTTCGTATGTTATGGATTTGTTATATAGTGATGTATGCGATGTATGAATATGTTTGTGTCATATGGTATGCAAATATGATTTAGTCGAGAAAATAAATCTCCAAGTCTTTGTTGTTTGGATTTCGTCTTGCAGATGCTCAGCTGGGGATTTATAATTTCTGCTTGGGGATCATTAGTAACTTGATGTTCCCTGATTGGGGATAAAGGGAAACCATGTTGGGGAGCCATGCCTTTGTCGGGGTAGGAGTGTTGGAAGACATCTTCTTAGGGATTACTCTGTGGGGATATGATCTTGCGAAATCAGCTTTGTGGGAAGACGCGGATGTCTTGAATGTTGCCCCTAGTATTATAGTACCTGTCGTTCCTGGACTTTAATTAGGGCACGCCACTGAATGTTGATCAAGATGTCAAGCTGGACTTGTATAGATTTGCCCCGGTTAGTAGGAACTTTGGAAAGATTCGTCTCGCGAGGACTTTATGAGATATGAACCATGGGCGACATGCCCCTTTAGTAACCATTGGTCCAGGACAATGCCCCATATTGATTGGAAATAGCTTAAGATTTATTTGGATGCATGCCCCTGATTGTTTTTGGCATCTTTGAGAGATTCTCGGAATCTTGACTTGATTTCCCCAGATTGACCGGGAAATAGTTTGACTTCCGCTTGGGATGTATGCTTTTGACTTTTTGGCATTTGAGAGATTCTTCGAATCTTGACTTGATTGCCCCAGATTGATTGGGAGAAACGTGTCATGCCCCTTGTATATGTAGGAGACGTTGCCTATCGGGATAACTTTCTAGTCATTAGTTGTACCCTGTGCAAGTTCTTTCTGATGCTAACATTTGAAATTATGTAGCAGAATATGTTTAATAATGAATTCATGAGATGCAATGCATACGTTTGTCTTGAGTTTTTTTGAAAAACATTAAAACCAAAGATGTAAACGTGTGATGTTTGTAAAAAAACATGATATTTGTAAAAACATGATATTTGTGACAACGTGATGTTTGTAGAAACGTGATATCAACTTGGTATTTTTGGTAAACCTTAAGGAGTCAGGATACCTTTTTGGTGACAGTATGCTTTCGAACTAACCATGCTTCAATTAGGACTTTCAAGGGTTGTAACGTGGCTTGGTTCACGGTTTTAAGAAACAAAGGATAATGGCTCAAAGTTTATTGTACCCACCCCTCTTCGTGATGATCTTCAGTCCTAAGCTCAACTAAATCAAACTTATGCATTCAGGTTCCAAGAGACTTTTGGATTTGCACCTTTGATACTGATGATGGTTCACAAGCAAAGATAACTTTTGAGATGGCAGTCACTTCTTCCTTTTGGTAGTCACAACTTTGTGTTGTTTAAGAATTTATTGACTTCTTTTTTTCTCATCTTTTTGATATCCCTAACTTTTGCCTGAACTGTCTATTTTGAGCTTACAGTCAGCGGGATGCCTTGATTTTTGCCTAAGTCGTCTTTTGATTTTTGACTTAGCAGGCTTTTATTTGTATAGATGTTTTTCATTTTTTTTTTTGAAAGATATTGACTGCCTTGCTTGATGAACCATCATTGGCTTTTGATTGACGTATCCAACGCTTCTTTGATGTGTGCGGATGAACGCTTGTGATTGAAACCTTTGTTGAAAGGTGTACTGAATGATTCTCTTAAAATAGAATGCACAGCCAAATTAACTGAGAACTACCCTGCCCCAGGTTATGATCAAGGGTTTTAATTAGTACAAGAAAGAAACTTCTACTTCTTAGGCTCAAGGGGGTTGACGAGGGATTATCATCCTTATATCTCCACTGTTTAGGAATTGAAACAATGCCTGTACATCGTCAACATAGTCCGTTCGAAAGCAAACTGTATGAGGTTGCGGTATCGTTTTCGTCATCCTCCCTTAAAAGGCTTACAGCTTAGCAGGAGTTGAGTATCACAAAACATATGCAGAGTAACGACATAATTTAAAAGGAGTGATAGCGAAATAATTTATTCAAGACAAACATATGCAATGCACTGATGATGATTATTAAAACAAATAATGTCTATCATAATTGGAGTGTTTAAACAAACAGAATAGAAATTGCAAATGAAAGTAAATCTAATGATCTAAAAAGTTCATCCTTCTAGGTATTAATCAATCTTTTTGTGATTAGGCATAGGAGTAGTGATCACCACAGGAGTCTTGGGATGATAGAATTCAATTTCACCAGCATCGATCATGTCTTGAATCTTGTTCTTCAATGGCCAACAATCATTCGTATCATGCCCAGGGCTATTGGAGTGATATGCGCACCTCGCATTGGGCTTGTAGCTAGGGGCGGAAGTGTTAGGCTTTACAGGAGGATCCCTTAAAGTAATCAAGTTCTCTCTCAGCAAATGTTGTAATGCTTGAGCCAGTGACATGTTAATTTTGGTGAATTGACGCTTAGGTGCATCTGGCTTGCGTCGTTGTTGTGGAGCTGGTGTAGAGATCAGAACTGCCCAACAGATTGGTTGCGTTCATTACGGCCTTTCTGGTTGTGCACAACATCAGCTATATGAGGTTCCTCAGGTGAAATGAAATCAATGATCTTGTCATCGATTAAATCTTGAATCTTATGCTTCAATGGTCCATAATCCTTAGTGTCATGACCAAGATTGTTCGAACAATAAGCACATTTCGCATTGTAATTGTACCCAGGAATAGGAGTGCCTTCAATTCTTCTTGCCCCTTGGCTGAGTTCAGAATCAAAGTTTGGGATCGGACGTTCTGAGCCTGAAGGTGTTTGACTGATTGCTCGAAATCCATTTGTGCTGAAGTAAACAACAAGAGAGGATGAGATACCTGTTGTGAGAAACCTGTTATGCGATGTTATGAATGCAAATGCAATTCTTTCAAGGTTCTTTAGGAAATTTAGTTCACGACATATAGAAGTTAAATTGGTCGCAGCCTTGTCTGAAGAACTCTGACTTTCGTCTTGGAACATCCTTTTTTGAGAATCAAGCTCACCATATCGAGTGGGTCATCGCCTCTGATTCGGGATCCTTCTGAATTTGAAAGTATATGGCTAGAGGAAAGTAAATCCTCTTGCCCCTTGATAGGTATCGAGTCTCTGAATTGGAAGGCACGTGGCCAGAGGAAAATAAATCCTCTTGCCCCTAGATAGGAATTCAGTCCTTGATAAGAGCACCTGAAATTATGCGCCCTAAATTCCTAAGATCCTTGAAAGGGTTAGTTGATCATGTTATGCTTATGATGTCATGATGTCATGATGTTATGCGAATGCAGTTCATTAGTCATAGTGTGAGATAGTAAGGACAAACAAGTCCTTTCAACAAAACCTGCGAGAAAATGAAGGTTAGTAGCAAACACAAACAAGTCACACAAGTCAGGCAAGTCACACAAGTCACACAATTTTGCCTTATGGTTAGGCTTGCACGTGGTTCACAGGTACGTACCCTCCCCCTGAAGTTTAGTTGGTTCAACCTGTCCTATATAAAGATCGGGTTCTAGGGAGCTCATATCATTGACCTTTCTCGAAGGCGCTTATCTCAGTTCGGCAATCGAATCACCAACCGGGAAGGTCCTGAAAGTCCAGTCCATATGAGTGTAGCTTCGAGTATCAACCAACTTCAGTCGGAACCAAAGCCAGCCATCTCGCTACTTTCTAAAAGGCCAAAGTCAAGTTCGACTAAGGTTCTAAGGGCGAATTAGTGCTTAATGACACCACGCGGCAGCCAAGCATTTCCTCAGGTCGGATCCCAAGGAACACCAGGACAAACCAATGTGCCACACTAACGATGGCCATCAGATCAACCACATCAGTATACGCTGTGCAGTCTCCTTGATCTCATGCCATATGCCTAAGGTACTCAGATCCGGGTTAGGATCTTTCACACAACAGAATACCCAAAACAGCCCTGCAAAATTAAATCAAACAAAGCAAACAATAGAAAACATTTAAATGAATCCTAAACTTTTAAGGTAACCCCTCTTTTATCGAAAATTTATCCCCAGCAGAGTCGCCAGTTCTGTAATACGGTGAACTGACTTTTTATCAATCGAAATGTCGCGGTAAGCAAGAGTCGCCACCGACTTTTATTTTATCCAAACAATATTCGGAAAGGCAAAAAGAAACAGAAAAAAACCTTTTAAGAAATCTAAGTTCGGGGGGTAATTTATGCAAAGGGAAGGTGTAAGGCACCCTTTGCATCCATGGTTTTCCATGGGCTCTTAATTGCTTTGCTTGCTCGTTTGTTTAGAAAATGTAGATGAAAGAGATAGGGACTTTAGCTCGTAAATGAGCGTAGCCCTTTTGAAAAATTATGAGAAAGAATATAATGAAAGTTTGAGCATTGCAAGGCAATTAGGGGCAATTACCTTAAACTCAGATGATAGGTCTCTTTTTAGCCTTTCAGAATGAAAGGGTCTATCCTTGCCATAAGAGGGCAGGAAGCCTTTCGTTTGGAGGTTGAAGGGTCGTCGAAGCATCCTTTGCCATGAGACTGTCCCATGCCATAGAAGGGTAGGTAGTCTAAGGCAAGGATCAGAATAAGCCATTTTTTCGTTAGGCAACCAGAAGATACCTCAGCTTTTTTCCGTAGGCAACTTCCGAGGGTCGAGGTCATGTTAGTGTATCGAAGGCAGCATCATTAGGGACCATGACCTTTAATCGAGGCAACATGGCTGAGATATCCTCGTATTCGAGGGACTGGCTATTCTGCAAAAATACAAGGCAACAGGAACAGGCAACAAGGCAACAGGCAACAAGGCAACCAGGCAACAGAGGGGTTACCCCAAAAGCGTGTGTGTGTGCACCAATCATGTGATTATATTCGAATATATTATCTTGTAAAATTAGTGATTCTATGTTCAATTCAAAGGTTGCACTCCCTAGGATTACTAACCACGCATTTAAATAATATAACCAAAACAAATATGGGGGAGGGAAATTGTAACCAGCGGATCCCTTAATAGGGTTTGACATAAGTAATAATTATAAGAAAAAATAGAAGAGGTTAGAGTTTTAGAGTTACCGACTATGAGAGCTTTGATGGTTGGCGAACCCTGAAAAATTGACAAAAGGAAACAAAATAGGAAGGGGTGAGTGCATTATCGATTCATTGGCAATTAGGGTTAACCCTAATTAAATAAATAGATAAAGCAAAAAGAAATTAAATCAAATAAATATGAAAAGGACTTAGCTTTTTATTTGATCTGATATGGTTGACAGTCGGGAGTAGCATCGGGGTTAACCCTGTGGTCCTTTAGATCCAGTGGAGGAGATTGAGGACGAATTTGCGAATATCTGGGAGAATAGATAAACAGCTCAAAAGTACCTCGCAATAAACAAAAAAATGTTAGTAATGAAATACCAAAATAATGACTGGAAAATGATAAAAGATATAAACAAATATTGATCAAAAATAACAAGAACAACAAAAATTCAATATTAAATTCTAAAAAAAAAGTAATTAACTACAACATTTTGGTATTTTTATTAATTATATGAAAATAAAGTATTTTGATATTTTTAGAGATTGGGAAAGCATACATAACTAAATTAGCAAATGAAACAAATCACTTAAATAAATAAAAAAACTAATAATAAAAAGAGTGCAAATATATATAGAAAATAGTGTACTACTACCTATTGAAATAAAACTCTAAAATTATATGTATATATGCATCAATTGATAATGATAAATATTAGTTAGCATTAACTTAAATTTACGTTACATGAGATTGAGTTTTGTTGTTTTTATTTGACTTTTTCCAAATTCTCTTCAACGAATCCGTTCTTGACAAGTGGATTAGGAATTGATAAAAAACAAAGATTAGAATAACACATATTAAACCGAAAGGGCTAAACAGTATCAAAAGTTTTAGATCTCTCCTCTTCTTCTTAGCCACAAATTTTCTAATCCCTCTTGTTCTACCATCTACTCAAACTTGTTCCTATTTCTTTCAAGATCTAAACCAGATGTACAATAGCAAACATGGATCTATGGCTAATCAGAACATTTGTAACAAATTAAGAACAACACAGAAGTATTAACAAATCAACAATGCTGAAGCGAGATAGCGATAAGCATCAGGAAGAAAAATTGCAAGCATAGACAAGCTGAGTTACTGTTAGAGGTCGCGTGATGAAGCTGTTGGTGGATCGGAGACTGTTCTCGATCGCGATGGCTCGTCGGAGTCGAGCGGATCCGTAGCGCGGGGAGGGGCCGGTGTTGGCTACACGGCGATGGTTCGTCGGCGATGCTAGTGATCTCCGACTTCCTCTTTTGTACTCTTTGCTTCCTGCAACAAATGTGAATGAAAATCGGCCTCAGGGTTGGTTGTTAATTGTTTAATATGAAATTGTTTGTAGATTGGATCGGGGATGCTCCGTGAGAGTGTGGGCAACGACGAATACATGTTTCGAACTCGTTTTGATTTTTTTGCAATCTCCTCGCTTTCCTTTGCTGTAATGAGAACCTGTACAAACACTAAAACAAGAACAATAGAAAAAAAGGAACTGTAACAATAGTTAGTTTTATGATCTTTGATGGTAAGTAAAAGACATGTTAGTGGGATTTGAGAATGGCTTGTAGGTGTGTAGGTTTGATGATTTAAAGGTTAGATGTTAGGATTATATGGTGTAGTTATATGTCAGGGAGAAAGAAGAAAAGGGTTTAACTTGGTGTAAGGTTGAAAAGAATTGGGTGAAATCGATAGTGATTGGAAACACTTTGACTTGTGTGCTAGAAACATGTGCAGAATTATGTGAATTGGTGAATGAGTTATCGTACGTGAATGCGGTAGAAAAATAGGGTTAGTCTCCTCCTCCTTAGGTTAGGATTTTGTACCTATTTATAACATAAAATTAGGTTAGAAATAATTAATAAAGAATAAAGTCCATAATTAACAAAAATAATAAAAAATCCAAAAATCAAATATTTTTGATTGGGAGTTATAATTATTTTAATTAATCGTGGTCCTCTTCTAAAATGTGACAAAGATCTATTTTTGAATATTTTATGAATTTATGATAAAATACAAAAAGTGAAAAAAGGTAATATGCATGAAAATATTAATTAATTACATGAAAAAATTATTTTTGTTATTTTTGAATGTTTTATGGATTTTATTGATTTTTCTTCTTTTTTTTTTTTTTTGATAAAAATGAGGTTAGAAATAAAAAAAATAGAAAACTAATAAAAGGGGAAATGTGTTAGAAGTGGGATTCGACCCCCGGGACATCTCAGTCGTGCGTCTTCTGCCCTCAAACTCTTACCAACTACGCTATGTCAATTATTCAAAATAAAATGACATTCACAATTATAAGAGGGCAAATTTTGGGGTATGACAATAGTGATTGGGTACATGTTGGTGCAAGAATTAAAGAGCACGAGTTAGGCATGGAACATGTTAAAAATATGACTACTTGGTATGAGTATCGTCAAAGGCTGCAAACATTTCAAACTATTGATAAAACGACTCAAAGATTAATTGAGAAAGAAAAGGTTCATTGGAAAAATGTTTTAAAAAGAGTTATTTCAATAGTAAAATTTCTAGGTAAACATAATTTGGCCTTTCGTGGTTCTCAAGAGAAATTGTACGAAGATAACAACAGAAACTTTTTGGGTTTGATTGAAATGTTAGCTGAATTTCACCCAATAATCCAAGAACATGTTAGACGTGTTACAACTCAAAAAATTCATGTTCATTATCTTGGGCATAAAATACAAAATGATTTGATTTCATTGCTTGGTTCTGCAATTAAAATTGAAATTATTAGAAAAATCAAACAAGCAAAGTATTTCTCTGTGATACTTGATTGTACTCCTGATGTTAGTCACCAAGAGCAGATGTCTTTGATAATAAGATATGTGGATATTTCTTCAGCTTCTGTTAGCATTGAGGAATCCTTTTTAGGATTTTTGAATGTGAATGATACAACTGGTCAAGGGCTTTTTGATGTTTTACAAAATGAATTGAAAGAGCTTGGTCTCGACCTATTTGATGTGAGAGGAAAAGGTTATGATAATGGGTCAAATATGAAAGGAAAACATCAAGGTGTACAAAAGAGATTTTTAGACATAAATCCGAGAGCCTTTTATACTCCTTGTGGTTGTCATAGTCTTAATTTGGCATTGTGTGATATGGCTAACTCTTGTATTAAAGCTAGGATTTTTTTTGGAGTTATTCAACGCATTTATACAATTTTTTCCAATTCTATTAAGAGGTGGAAAATTTTAAAAGATAATGTAAAAGGGTTGACTCCAAAATCATTGTCTTCCACTCATTGGGAGAGTCGTGTAGAAAGTGTCAAAGCTATAAGAACTCAAATGTTAGATTTTAGAGAAGCTTTACTTGAAGTGTCTGATAATGATCTTGATCCTAAAATACAAAATGAAGCTAAATCATTAGCAACAAATGAGCTTCGTGATTTTGAGTTTTTGATAGCTATAATTATTTGGTTTGAAATATTATCTGCAATTAATTATGTTAGCAAGATTTTACAAGAAAAGGATATGCTTATTGATGTTGCTATGGAAAAAATAAAGGAGTTGATTTCATATTTTGAGGATTATAGTGAAACAGGTTTTTATAAGGCATTGGTTAATGCTAAGGAAATTGCGGTTGAATTGAATATCACCCCTACATTTCCTCAAAGACGTATTATTAAAAGAAAAAGACAATTTGATGAGAATTTGAATACCCCAATAGTTGAGCTATCTGAAGAGGAATCTTTCAGGATTAATTATTTTCTTTACCTTGTTGATCAAGTTGTTGTTTCTCTTAATAAGAGATTTGAGCAATACCAAGAGTATGAAAGTATTTTTGGTTTCTTATTTACTTCTCACAAGTTACAATCATTGGATGATGCAACTTTAAAGTCTTGTTGTAGTAACTTTAAACGGGTATTAAAACATAATGAACAATCTGATATTGATGGGAATGAATTTTTTGCAGAGTTAAAGTTACTTAGAGAAATGTTGCCTGAAGAAATCATAACACCTATTGATATATTATTATTTTCGAAAGGCTTGGATTGTTTTCCTAATACAGTTATTGCATATAGAATTTTATTGACTATTCATGTGACTGTTGCTTCTGCAGAAAGAAGTTTTTCAAAATTGAAGTTGTTAAAGACTTACTTGCGATCTACCATGTCACAAGAAAGACTTAATGGATTGGCAGCAATAGCAGTTGAAAATGATATTTTGGAAACGATAAAATATGAAGACTTGGTTGATGAATTTGCTTCAAAAAGTGTTCGTAGGATGGCTCTTTTTAAGTAGCTACATACTTTAAGTTGTATGAAATGATGTTTATAGTTTAAACAATATTTTGAGCCTTTTTATACTTCCTTTGATTAATATATAATTTTATTTTTTGTGCATTATTTTTAATTATTGAAATTGTATTTTTCTAATATTTAGGCCCATTTTTGGAATTAGAACAGGGCCTCCGACTTGATTGGGCCGGCCCTGAACAAAGGCACACTTGACTAGGTAAGACAGTTCATGACTTCAAAGCTAAGTTACTTCAAGGTGAAGAAAGATTTTATGTACTAGGCGGGGATGGGTGACACGTTTAACGAGCTAAGGCGAAAATCAAGTTGCACGTGAGCTATCATTGCTTGGTATATAAGAAGATAGGTGTGTTAAGTATTGATGGTGTGCTTAATGAGTATACTGGTCCAAGCCCTATAAATAGAGATGTCATTCAGTTTAAACGATAATAAACTGTGTATTTAAGGTAGTTCTTAGAGAAAGTTAGTGTTGTGAAAAACGATACCAATAACAAAGTATAATAGGGAATTAGGGAAGAGAATAAGAACACAAGAATTGGTTATAACTGCTATTCTTTTACTTTCTCTTAAAACAAGATTACAAGTTTACAAGAATAACAAATAACCTCTCTCACCCTAAATTAGGATTTGCAGCTTAGCAATGATGAGAGACTAGTATGCTATTTATAATAAAACCTAACATACTAATTAATGGGCTTTTTCCACAAGGCCCATTACACAAGTCAACTTAATAAACAAGCTAACTTAACAAATTAGGGTTTAAACACTAAAACCTAATTTAACATGCTAACAACCCTAGCATCTTCGACACAAGCATGTGAACAACCTTCGACTTCATGCTTAACCCTGTCGAACCAAGAAGCTACCCTTCGGCCATACTAGAGTTCGATCCAAAATCTCACAAATCTCCACCTTGGACCTAACTCTACAACGTCAAGGAACAGACTAGCTTTCTTCATGCAGCTTTATCAACTGCATACAGTGGAAAAACTTGCAACTCGGCAATGTCTTGGTGATCATATCAGCAGCATTGTCTTCAGTCGAAACCTTCAGCACTTGGACTTCTCCACGCTCGATTACTCCTCTGACGAAATGCAGCCTCACATCAATGTGCTTAGTTCGCTCATGATAGGCTGAATTCTTCGACAGGTGTATTGAACTTTGACTATCACATTTAACAGTGATACCTCGACCTTGAAGTTTCAGCTCCTTCGCAAAACCTTCAAGCCACAATGCTTCTTTCACAGCTTCAGTTAATGCAATGTACTCCGCTTCAGTGGTTGATAGAGCAACAACCTTCTGAAGTGTTGCTTTCCAACTAATTGCTGTGCCAAACATAGTGAAAACATATCCAGAAATAGATTTCCTGGAATCCATACAACCTGCATAATCAGAGTCGACATATCCTTCGATTACTGCTTTACCATCTTCACCCAAGGCTCCACCATAAATTAGGACTCTATTCAGAGACCCATTTATGTACCTTAAAATCCACTTCAATGCTTGCCAGTGAGCCTTTCCAGGATTCGCCATGTACCTGCTTACAAGACTTACTGCGTATGCTATGTCGGGTCTAGTACAAACCATAACATACATCAAAGAACCAACTATATTAGCATATGGGATGCTATTCATATAGGCTCTTTCCACATCAGTACTGGGACACTGATCAATACTCAGCTTGAATTGAGGGTTTGTTGGAGTCACAACTGGCTTCGAATTCGACATACCAAACTTTTCAAGAATCTTCCGTAGATATGCCTCTTGAGATAGGCATAACTTCGACTTCTTTCTATCTCTTCGAATGTCAATTCCAAGAATCCTGGAAGCAGCTCCCAAATCCTTCATATCGAACTCCTTATTGAGTTCAGCCTTCACCCTCATCACATCTTCGACACTGTTGCTTGCTATGAGAATATCATCCACATAAAGCAACAAAATAACAAATGAATTACCAGGTCGAAATCTGAAGTAAACACAGTGGTCGAACTGACTTCTAATGAAACTTATGCGTGCCATGAACTTGTCGAATCTCCTATTCCACTGTCGAGGAGATTGTTTCAGCCCATACAAAGATCTCTTTAACTTGCACACATAATCTTCCTTCCTCTTTTCGACATACCCTTCAGGTTGCCTCATCAGGATCGTTTCATCTAAATCACCATACAAGAACGCAGTCTTCACATCCATTTGTTCCAGTTCAAGATCGAACTGTGCCACCATGGCAAGCAACATTCGAATGGACCTATGCTTCACAACAGGAGAAAACACATCATTGAAGTCGACACCTTCTTTCTGAGTGAAACCCCTTGCGACTAACCTTGCCTTATATCTTTTCGACGTCACTCCTTCAATTTCTTCCTTAACTTTGAAAATCCATTTACAGCTGACTAACCTTGCCCCAACAGGTTTCTTGATCAGTTCCCAAGTGTGATTATCATGAAGAGATTTCATCTCATCATCCATGGCCTTCAGCCATTCAGTCTTATTTTGACTCCTCATAACTTCCTTATAATCTCTAGGTTCATCATCAAGAACCTCACTGGCAGAGATTAATGCATAAGCTATAAGATCTGCATACCCAAGTCTCTGAGGTGGTTTGATGACTCTTCTCGACCTATCTCTCGACAATAGGTAGTCATCGTCAGTTTCCTCAACTTCCTCAGCATCTTCTGCTTCTTCTTCGACTTCATCAGGGACATGCAATTCAGCATCAACATGCTCCACCTCAACAGGAATCTCTACCTGTTCCAGCTCTTCGTCAGATGTTTCTGTACTTCGACCAACATCATCAGTTTTCTTAAAAGCCATTTCAGCTTCATTGAAAACTACATCTCGACTGGTGATACACCTCCTGTGACCTGGCTCTAGGCACCATAGCCTATAAGCTTTGACTCCTTCAGGGTATCCCATGAACATGCATTTCAGAGCTCTAGGTTCGACCTTGTCTTGCCTAATGTGAGCATAGGCTACGCAGCCAAATACTCTCAGTTTGTCGAGATCTGGTGGATGTCCCGACCAAACTTCTTCAGGTGTCTTCATATCTAACGCTGTCGAAGGACATCTGTTTATCAGATATGTTGCTGTCGAAACAGCCTCAGCCCAGAACACCTTTGTTAACCCCGCACTAGTCAACATGCATCTGACTCTCTCCAAAATAGTTCGATTAAACCTTTCAGCCAAACCATTTTGCTGTGGAGTACCTGCAGTAGTTCTATGCCTTGCAATACCAGAGGCAGCACAAAAACTGTCGAATGCCTCATTGCAAAATTCAAGGCCATTGTCGGTTCTCAACCTCTTGACTTTTCTGCCAGTCTGATTTTCAACCAGAGTCTTCCAACTTTTGAAATTCTCAAAAGTTTCATCCTTAGTCTTCTGGATGAATACCCATAATTTTCTGGAATAATCATCTACTATAGATAGAAAATACCTTGCTCCTGAATGTGATGGACACCTTGCAGGCCCCCAAAGATCAGCATGGATGTAATCAAGGGATCCATGTGTTCTTTGTTTGCCTTTGTTGAACTTCACTCTGCAAGATTTTCCAAGTACACAGGGTTCACAAAACTTCAGCTTTTCGACTTTGTCTCCACCAAGCAGATTTTGTTTCCCTAATTCGACCAGACCCCTTTCACTGACATGGCCCAATCTCATGTGCGAGATTTCTGTCTTCGACAAAGGTTTCGTGGATACAACATTTGTCGAACCACTTACAACTTCAGCCTCAAGGGTATACAAGCCTTGTTTTTTCACGCCTCTCAAGACTTCCTTCGAACCCTTCATGACTCTTAGGATACTTTTCTCTCCTTGGAAAACATATCCTTTCTTGTCGAATTCACCAAGAGAAAGCAGATTTCTCTTCAAATCAGGAACAAACCTGACTTCAGTCAACAACCTTATTGACTCATCATGGAGCTTGAATCTAATAGATCCAATACCTGCAATCTTGCAAGCCTTGTTGTTTCCCAGCAATACGGATCCACCATCTTGATCACATAATTCCTCGAACAAGTCTTTGTTTGGAGTCATGTGCCAAGTGCAACCTGAATCCATAATCCACTCCTTCTTAGAGTCACTGCTTGAAACCACAAGAACATCAGATGATTCGAAATCATCTTGAACAATGGCAGCGTTGCCATTATCCTTACCTCCATGATATTTCAAGCGTTCAGGGCACACCTTTCTTGTGTGACCCTCCTTTTTACAATGATAGCATCGAATGCCAGATGCTTCGCCACTGTAAGACTTCGACTGGCTTTTGCCTTTCTTCTTGTCGAACTTACCATCCTTTCGTAAGAGTTTTCCTTTAACGGCCAAACCTTCGCCAACAGTCGAGGGTTTATGCTCCTTTCGTTCATTCAAGTCCTTAGAGTACAAGGCTGATTGAACTTCTTCAAACGTCAGGGACTCCCTTCCATACAAGAGAGTTTCTTTGAAGTGAGCATGTGATTGAGGCAAAGAACACAATAGTAACAGCGCTTGATCTTCATCATCGATCTTCACATCAATATTTTCAAGATCAAGAATCAGCTTGTTGAACATATCCAACTGCTCAGCCAATACTTTGTCTTCAATCATCTTGAATGAATACAAAGCTTGCTTCAGGTAGAGTCGATTTACCAGCGATTTGGTCATATACAAACTTTCAAGTTTCACCCATAACCCTGATGCCGTCGTCTCCTTTGATACCTGCCTGAGAACCTTATCACCAAGGCTCAACAAAATTGCGCTGTGTGCCTTCTCAATCATAGTCGTCTTCTCCGCTGCCGTTAATGCAGCATTCATGGCTGCCTCTCCCTTCAACGCTTCCAAACAACCCTGCTGAACCAGTAGGGCTTTCATCTTCAAGCGCCACAGACCGAAATCATTCACTCCGGTGAACTTTTCAATCTCATACTTTGTTGACGGCATCTTCTCCACGCTCACCGCACCAATTTGTTGTGAAAAACGATACCAATAACAAAGTATAATAGGGAATTAGGGAAGAGAATAAGAACACAAGAATTGGTTATAACTGCTATTCTTTTACTTTCTCTTAAAACAAGATTACAAGTTTACAAGAATAACAAATAACCTCTCTCACCCTAAATTAGGATTTGCAGCTTAGCAATGATGAGAGACTAGTATGCTATTTATAATAAAACCTAACATACTAACTAATGGGCTTTTTCCACAAGGCCCATTACACAAGTCAACTTAATAAACAAGCTAACTTAACAAATTAGGGTTTAAACACTAAAACCTAATTTAACATGCTAACAACCCTAGCATCTTCGACACAAGCATGTGAACAACCTTCGACTTCATGCTTAACCCTGTCGAACCAAGAAGCTACCCTTCGGCCATACTAGAGTTCGATCCAAAATCTCACAGTTAGGTTAACACCATAGATCACAACATGAGAGAATAAGAGAGGAAGATTGAAGGCAAAAGTACTGCTCAAGGAATTGTCATATATGTTGTTCAACTGCTTTCTTCTAGAAATTAATTGTAAAGCTACAATGAGCAAATATAACTAATTTTTTTCTTTTGTTAAGGTTCGATGTAGTTGTCCTAGTACTCATGTTTTGATCCCAAATAAGAAGATCGTTAAACAAAGTGCAAAGAGGTTTGCACCAAAAATAATTTATAGGATCAAGACGAATATTGAAAATTTGCTTGAATCCAAATTAATTAGATGTGTCAAGCATGTTGATTGGGTGTCTAATAGATTTCATGTTATCAAGAAAAATGGTTCTTTAAGAGTATATACATATTTTAGAAATTTAAATGTTGTCATTTCTAAAAATGAGTAACCTAAGCATATAGTTGAGATAATAATAGACCAAACATCTAGTGATTAGTTTTTAAGCTTAATGTATGGATAATCAAGATACAACCAAATCTTAATCACATATCAAGATGTACCTAAATTATATTTTAGATTCTCATGGTCATTAGAAACTTTCGTATGGACAAGTATGCCTCTTTCATATTGAAAGATGTAAGAGTAACATACCAAAAAGCAATGAGCTAAATTTTCTATGGTTTTATTGATTATTTATATTAAATTCACATAAATGATATTATGTTCAAATCTAAATAAAAAACATCGCTGGTACATATTTAAAAAAATTCTTGTGAGAGGATAAAAAATATAACTTGAAAATTAATCAAATTAAATGTGCTTTTGGCGCGACTGTAAAAAAATTCATATAATTCTTAACTCAATAAAAAATAGTAGACGTATATTTAATCAAAACAAAGGTTATTTAAGAATTCCCTCTTCAAAGAAACAAAAAGACAAGTTCAATATTATTTGGGAAAATTAAATTACCTTCAAATACTTATGTCAAATGTATTAGGAAGAACATCGGTGTTTACACCTTCACTAAAGTTGTTTAAGAGAGAAGAATATTTTTTATGAGATTTCAATCTTAAAAATTCATTTAAAAAATTTAAGATATATATGATAAATACTCCCATCATGATTTCTCATGTAAAAGGAAAACCATTAAAGTTTTTTTTATCTGTCTCAAAAAATACCATTGGAAGCTTACTTGTAAAAGAAGGTTTTAATGGCAAAGAGAGAGCTATTTATTAGCTATATTGAAGCCCACTCATATCAAAATATGCACCACTCGAACTCTCTTTTAGATTAAGAAGTTCATAAGGAATAATTGTTAAAACTTTTGAATCATCTGTATTAGACGAAACCTTAGAAGAAATTTCATAAAAGAAGATATAACAAGAGAAATTGTAGTATCATCTTTTTCTCCCATTCTTAAAATACAATATAATGCTTATTTAAAATCCCATCAATTGGACCATAAGGAGGTATATCAACATAAATCTCAGGTTGATCATCTTCAACTTCTATTTCTTTGTTAAACGAGACAAAAACCGATTCAATAACCATATCTGCCACGAGCTAAAGGAATAAACTTAATACATTAGAAACAAATATGACAAGATTTTTTTCTTTAAAAGGAATGAGAAAAGTTTGTGCTAAAAGATACACATAAAAAACGTCAGTCATAACTAGCATATTCAACACCATCTCTAGAGTAATTGTAACAACATCTGAAGGATCAACTAACATTTCATATTTAATTGCATTCAAAGTGATATAAACTCATGTATTCACATATACAATAAGATTCAAAATGTTCTTACTTTCCACATTGCAAGTATTTATGGTTTTAGTGTCCAATCTAAGGTATTGCTTCCTGAGTTTGTTTTTTGTCATGAAATGTTTTAGTGGCTAAATATATAACTTGAGTCAAATCTATTGTAAGTTCTTTAGCTTTAGGATTGACATTAATTTTAGTAAAACAAATAAAGCAGATTTAGTAGATAGGTTGAATTAACTTGTAGACAGGAACTGGAACAACAAGAAGTCCTATCAGAATGTTATAACATGTTATGTTGAACTATTTCAACATCTGGAATAACATTTCGTATGAGATGTCACAACATTGCACCTAAGCTAAAGTAAATCAGTTAAATATGTTAGGATTTAACTGTTGCAGAATAATCAGAAATATGTTGTAAGATATTAAAGGGAATATTGTGCAATCTAGTGGTGCGGATTTGAAGGTTTAAAGGTCAGAAGAATCAAGTCAGAAAGATTGAAGAATATATAGTAAACCCGTGCATACGCACGGGTTCTGGTTTGATACGAGCATTTGTTTACATAATATATTTATTCTAAATCAAAAACAAAATTTGAATCAAAATTTTTAAATCATAAATACCATTTTTTATATATAAAAATATTTAGATCAATAATAGATTTTTTCCCGTATACAAGTATTATTTGGAAAAATATCTGGATCAATAGTAAATTTTCGTATATAAAAATATTTACATTAATAATAGATTTTTTTCCCGTATACTATTTTTGAATCAAAAATTTTTGGATCACAAATACCATTTTTCATATATAAAAATATTTAGATCATTAATAGATTTTTCCCATATACAAATATTATTTATGTTTAGGTATCGTTTACAAAATTATCTGAATCAATTGTAAATTTTTTCGTATATAAAAATATTTAGATCAATAATAGTTTTTTTTCCCGTATACCTTTTTTGAATAAAAATTTATTGGATCATTAATATCATTTTTCATATATAAAAATATTTAGATCATTAATGGATTTTTCCCATATACAAATATTATTTATATTTAGGTATCGTTTACATAAAAATATTTAGATCAATAATAATTTATTTGAATAAATTTTTTTGGGATCATAAATATCATTTTTCGTATATAAATATATTTAGAACACTAATAGATTTTTTCCAGTATACAAATATTATTTTTGTTTATATATCATTTACAAAAGTATCTGAATCAATAAAATTTGATACTAATAGAATTTGACTATAAATAATAATAATATGTTACAATTGAATAAGTATACACTTTTTTCCCGTGGATATATATTTCTCCTATTTACATTGATAACATATATTTGTGAAATAACATCAATAACAAATAATTTTTGTAATATTTAATTGTGCAAATATTATTTTAATTGTATAAACTTCATTAATGAAATATATTAATATAATAATATTTTGAATCATATAAATTAAAGTTAATGATAAGTGACACACATTTTTGTATTTTATCCAATAAAACACCTTTTCAAGTATGTTTTTTAGTTCATTTTAATTGAAATAATTTTATAAAATTAAAATTATTACTCCCTCCGTTCCTTTTTAAGTGTCGTTTTAGAAAAATTTTTTTGTTCCTATTTAAGTGTCGTTTTATAATTTAATGTTATAATTTGTCATTTATACCCTTATTTTCTCATTAACTCCACCTCAAAATTTTCAATTAATTATTGGAAAAAGAGAGTTTATGATTGAATTTATTTGGAAAGAGAAAAATAAATAAGGGTATATTAGGAAAAAAACTCGAATAATCCACTATCTTGGTTGAAGAGCTTTTTGCTAAAATGCCCCTTAAAAAGAAACGGAGGGAGTATTATTTTACTAAAATATATTTTATTTTAAAATAAAAATTATTTCAAATTATATTTCTTCGTTATTAATATTCAATTTCTAAAGTTAATTTTTAAAAATTAAATACTATTTTAAATGTAAATTAACAATTATTTAAAATTATCATAATAATATTTTTATTAAAAAATAATTTATTGAAATACTTTAATTAATAATTTATTGGAAATAATAATAATAAAGTAATAAAAAGTGAAAAATAGAAAAGTAAAAAGTGAAATGAGAAAAGTGAAAAGGTGAAAAGTAAAAAAGTGAGTTGAAAAAAATTAACAAAAAATATTTTTTGCCTCAAATTATTAATTTGTATTAAAATAATTTGTGATTTACAGAACATTAATTTTTCTTATATTATAGATTCGGATATGTTTTCCCCGACCTTATATTTAATAAGAGTAACAGTTGTTAGGACACATCACATCTCTTTGGCCAACATTCCAAGCAATTTTAATTAAAAATCACATATATAGTAATCAATTCCACGGTAAAAAATTGGTTGTGCAATTACAACAACGACCATAAAAAAGTTCTTGTAACTTCACCAAAATCAATATCAAAACAACAAGACAAAAGTTTAACCACAAAGTTAAAAACACAAAAATTCCCACAACCCAAAGTAACGTAACCGACGTGTCAAACCAAGCGCATTAATTACACACCGCCATTGCAATTACGTAAACATCCAAATTAACTTGTGCGAGTTAATCTAATGACTAATCCCTCAATTAATACTAATAATATTTAAATTAAACGTCAATTGCCTAATTCTTCTAGCTGTCACGTAATGCAATATTGTTTCCATAAAAATATATTTTAGGTAAAATGTCGAAACCATTATGCTTCATCCTCTTTAGAATATCACCCCTAAAAAATAGAATAAAATAAAATAGATTGCATAAAAGCAGAATAAGATACCCCTTTTCGTGTCACATGAATAGATAAACTTTCCCGTTTTTAAAAACTCAAGCCTTGGACCGTGTTTTCGGCGTTGAACAAAATTACAATGTGGCCCCCACATTAACTGGCTCCCACTAACCACGTGCTTCTGCTCTGTTCACATTTCAGATTTTTTTTGAAAAATTCACACAATTATCATAAGAATAAAATTAAAACGTTACACTAATTATACTTAATTAATATTAATCTATCAGTTTAGTTAATTAATCTTAATGAAAGGAAAAAAAGAGTAATTAGAGAGGTGCAAAATTGAACCAATTGTAGAGTGAGAAATAGTAGGCATGATGTCTAGTTTCTTTCTTCACTTCTTCTTCTGAGTGAGGTCAGAGTTCCACACTTTCTCTCTCTACTTTCTCTCTCTAGCTTTTTGACACGAAATTACCAAACAGTGCTTGGTTACATCTGAACCAAGTCCATTTTCTTTTTCATTTCCATGTGCTTCAGTTTTTTTTTCAACTAGGGTTTTCGTTTTTGTTTTCACTTTCCTTTACGCAACTCAATTCAACTCGGATTCAACTCAGTTCAACTCATGTTACCTAATTATTGATTACTCGTAATCGATTTGATTCTCTTTCTCTTCGATTCAATTTTTTGAAATTGTTTTAATGGAGGAAGTGAAGACGGAAACACCTGCGACGGCGACGGTGACGGAGGTGAAGGTAGTGGAAGCTCCGACGAAGGTTGTTGCCGATGTTAAGATGACAGAGAGAGACGGTGGTTTTTCTGCGCGTAAAGTAGTGCTTGCGATTGCTGCCGCGGATAGTGATGTTTTGACGAAGAAGCGTGCTCGTCCGATTGTAGAAATTCCGAAGGCAGTACCTCCGCCGAAGCAGAAGCAAAAGCAGAAGATGATGAAGAAAGAAGATGAGGATGTTTGTTTTATATGCTTCGATGGTGGAAGTCTCGTTCTCTGCGATCGCCGGTGAGTGATGAATGAAATTATGATTGTGAGGGTTTAACGATTGTTTCAGCTTGATGGTTAAGAATGGGAATTTTCAATTTTCAATTTTCAATTATTGATTTTTAGTTTTATAGATTCTGTTTTCGATTGGCTTTTAGCTTGCAATTAAAGGTGTCTATGCGTGATTCAGTTTCAATCATTTTCATCAGTGTTTTCTAGTATATAATTTAACTTTTTTCTATCGTTTCCTTCTAATGTCCAGGGGTTGTCCTAAAGCATATCATCCGGCATGTGTCAAGAGAGATGAGGCATTCTTCCGTTCAAAAGCCAAATGGAATTGTGGTATTTTACTTGGTTTTGGTTTAGTTATTAGTTTCATTTATTAATAATTAACATGCAATTGGATTTAATTTAGCTAACCCTATGCAATTTAGCTAACCCTATGCACGTGTCTTTCTTTGTGTTTTTGCTTGGAACATTTGCATGTATGTTGTCAAATGTACATAATCTCAATATTCTGTCTTATGCTATGCAAAAATTTAATTTTTAAGGCTAAAATATTTGACAACAAAGTTTATGGTCAGCACAAATCAAATATGTTAAACACAGTCCAGTAGATTGTCACTAAATATAAGATGCCACAACTCATTAATCATCCACCGAACATGATTGTTCACTATTTTGAACGTCAATAATAGTCCACATTAAATCAGGGTGAAATTTTTTCCAAATTGTGATCAGTTGTGTTTCGTGAATGATTAATGAGTCGTGAGTCGTGACACTATTCATTTACCATCCATCGAACATAATTAACGAATTAACTACATATTTGAACTATGTTAACCATTTATTTTGTTGTTGAAATTTGATGTTAATTTTGTGTCAAAATAACACAGCTCTATGCTATTATGAATCTATTATCCCGTTTAATAGCGTGAGTTTAATAGTGCGAGTTTGACATTTGTTGATTTGCCAATTATCACTTATTCCTTATTTTGAGAAATCTATTGCCTAGATTTGTTTTTGATTTTAATATTTTATTATGTATTAAACAAAGCCACAACTTTCCTTTAATAGACATTCATTTTGCGCTGCTCAGGTTGGCATATATGCAGTTCTTGTCAGAAAGCATCACATTATATGTGCTATACTTGTACGTATTCTTTGTGCAAGGGGTGTATACAAGATGCTGATTTTGTTTGTGTTAGAGGGAGTAAAGGTTTGTGTGGAATGTGCAAGAAAACTATAATGATGATTGAGAACAGTGCCCAGGGAAATAAGGAAATGGTATGCTTATCTTTCTTATTTATGCTGTTACTTTCAGTAGTGTTCACCATTCTCTCTCTCATATGTGCTGGAAGAGAGGGAGGACTTGATGTTGAGTGAATGATACATGATGGTATAATTTTATTGACCTATGCTAGTTTTACAGTGTGAAGTGGATTTCGATGACAAGACCAGCTGGGAGTATCTTTTCAAGGTGTATTGGGTATATTTGAAAGCGGATTTATCTTTAACATTTGATGAGCTACTTCGTGCTAAAAACCCATTGAGAGATGCTGCTCCCGTGGTTCGAACTTCCCATGAACTTAATCATCTTAATAAAGACGACAAAGGATCTGGTTCTGACAACTCCTGCATAGACATAGAATCAAATAATTTGAAAAATAAGAAGCCTAAGGGACCTTCAGGTGGTGACGCGGGTGTGTCTCTGCCTGAATGTGCGAGTTGGGCATCAAAGGAGCTTCTGGAGTTTGTCTCTCATATGAGAAATGGTGATACATCTCTCCTGTCTCAATTTGATGTCCAGAATCTCTTGCTGGAGTACATAAAGAAGAACAATCTGCGTGATCCTCAACAGAAATCCCAAATTGTTTGTGACTCTAGACTAGTAAATTTGTTTGGAAAAGCACGTCTTGGCTACATTGAAATGCTAATGCTCCTTGAACCCCACTTCCTTGTAAAAGACAATACCCCTGCAGAAAATAATCTTGGAGCAGGAATTAGTGATGCTGTTGCTAATGAAAATGAGGCCATTGACAACTACAATAAACAGCCGATATTAGCTAATGATAAAAGAGGTTCAACAAGTAAAAGAGATGACTTGCCTGTGCCACAAAATAATCAAGATGCATATGCTGCAATAAATGCTCACAACATTAACTTGATCTACTTGCGTCGAAGTCTGATGGAGAGTCTGATTGATGATACTGAAAGGATTCACGAGAAGATTGCTGGTTCTTTTGTGCGGATAAGAATCTCTAGTGGTGATCAGAAACAAGATATGTATAGGCTTGTCCAAGTTGTAGGTATGTGAACATTTTTACCACACCTGATACTTGTTGAGTTTACATTTTTCACTTCTTGAAATTTGTGTTGGTAACTGATTGTGCAGGAATAAGCAAGGTTGCTGAACCGTACAAAATTGGCACTAGAACTACTGATATTAAGCTTGAAATTTTAAACTTAAATCGGAAAGAGGTCATATCCATAGATGAGATTTCGAATCAGGAGTTCTCTGAGGTAAATAGGAAATTACTTTTAGCGTGTTATGGACTTAAAAATTGTGTAGAGGAGTCAAGTTTCTTCAATGGGAGTTTGCCGATGATTAGTATATTTATTCCATGTTCAGGATGAAAGCAAGCGACTGCGTCAAAGTATAAAGTATGGGCTTTCAAAGAGATTGACCGTGGTTAGTGTATATATATGTCAGCTTCCATAGAGTATGCTATATTTTGAATGAGTTTACGAGGGCTGTTTTTGTTGATTGTAGGGAGAGATTCTGAACAAAGCGTTGACATTTCAAGAAATTAGAGTTAATGATGTAAGCTTATATTATTTTTTATCTGGTTTAGTAATCTGACATATGGTTCAGGAATTAGGATGAATGCTCATTTAATTGTAAGAAAACATCAATGTGTAGAAAATTCATACTGAAATTTAATAAAGTATCATGCCTAAATAATTTAATGCCATGCTTTTTAAGCTGTTGCTTAATTATTGCCAATGCCATGTGAATTTAATTTGCAAAATACTTTGGTTAAAATAGAAACTCTTGAGATATCTTTCCCTTTTTTGTTATCATCAATGTCATAATTTAATATCATTTCTTTAAAATTTGACTGCTGGTTTAATTTCCCCTCTCTTTGATTGATGTAGTTGTTGGAAGCTGAGAAATTGCGGCTTAACAATCTGCGTGATAGAGCAAGCGAGAAGGGGCACAGAAAAGAATATCCTTTACCATTTACTTCTTTCCTTAATATGCTAAACTGTGGGTACTGAATAATTCATTGTTTGAATCTACAACTATTGATCATTTATATGTGAAATGTTTGCTAATAAATGACCTTAAGTTTATACAGATTAAACCATTAGGGAAGCCTAGTTAATTGGATGTTACAATCACAAGAAAACTGCATAGGCATATAGAGCAATGTGTTAATTTTCTTTCTTTCTTTCTTTATTTCCGTTCTTCTAGTGCATCTTTAAATTATTTCTGTAGCTAGCTACATTTTTATTTCTGTGCCGTCCTTTAATTTGTAACTGCTTATTACTTGAATGAATTTGCAGTAACATGATTTGGTTCACGATTTTTTAACTAAAAATTAGGCAGACATGCAATAAATTTTAACCAAGATATGTTCAGCAATAAGTTGGTAGGTCTATGTTAGTTGGTTTCTTGATGATTTCCTTTCCGGCTTATTCAATCATGTGCCATAGACATGATAAAAGTTCCTTGACCAAACTTTACGCTTAAAGAATGTGTGGAAAAGTTGCAGCAGCTAAATTCACTTGAGGAACGTCAGCGCAGGTTGCATGAAATCCCAGATGTACACTCTGACCCTAATTTGGATTCATTGTACGAGTCTGATGAAGATGCAGGAGAGTCAGATGGCAATAAACAAGGTGAAATTCATTTGCTACACTAACTTTGTTTTCAAGTATCTAGTTGTCCACACAGTGCTTATCTCACGGTAACTATGACTATGTATATGCAGATGGCAATATACCTATTTTTTCCAGAATTTGGGATGGTGTCTTGAATGGTGTTGGGGGCAGAACACGAGACTTGAGCACAGCCAGTGACTCGATTGGAAATGCATGCTTAGCAAAGAAGCATATTGAGCCTAACGAAACTGCTATTGATGATAGTGCTAATGTTGTAATAAAATCAGAAGTGTCTAGTCTTGCAGTTGACATTTCATCTCCACTTCTCTCTACAGGGATTGAGCAGCCATTTGATGATTTTATGAATGATAAAACATGGCATTATCAGGATCCATCTAGTAAGGTTCAAGGACCTTTTTCTATGTTGCAGTTGTATAAGTGGAATGCAAGTGGACATTTCCCTCCAGATCTCAGAATATGGAGGATAGATGAGAAACAAGTAAACTCTATATTGTTAAATGATGCACTTAATGGGAAATGTTCCAAAAATGTGCCATTGCAGCAGAGCAGCCTATCGCTCTCTTTAGGAGCCAGTGTTACATTGGGTGACACAGAAAGCAGTCAGGATGGTGGGAGGAATTCAATACAGAATGTAATTTCTGCTGCCAACGGAATCATAGAACATACAAGAGAACATAAAGTGGATGACACTTCTACCCAGTCTAATGGTAAAGATGAATCTGTTAGGAGCAATGGATGGCATGACCAGTCACATGTACACCCTTTGCAACAACCAACTGTGTTTGCTGAGAATTTGAACGAGAATAGTACCAACAAGTTAAGTGAAAATCATGAGATTGAGAAAAACCCTGAAGATAATGGAAATCGTGGCTCGGACAGGACTTCTGGTGGTCAGAATCATCCGAAGCAATCAGACAGTGAAGACAACTCAGGACAATCTTCGGGACAAAGCTGGAGACACCTTGACGTAAATATTTCTTCCAATTGCTTGGACACCACATCTACTCATGTTTCTGAGACTACAACATCACCACTTAGACTGGGATTTGATTTGCACCGCCCCCCTTCCCCTTCAGCATGTAATACAATTACATGGCAGGCTATTATTGGTGAACCAGATGATTTTGATGAATCAGTTTCAGATCTTTTGGCAGAAGTGGAGGCAATGGAGTCACTTGGTGGCTTGGAATCTCCCACTTCAATTATGAAACGTAGCGAGGAATTGACTGATGGTTCTAAAAATCTTTGTCTCAGTTTTGCAGAGCTTAGCCCAATACTTGATGCAGGTAAGGGCGATGCATTGAGCTCCACATGTGATTTACAGTTACTATCTCAGTCCACAGTAGCAGAGGAGCCATTACAACAAGCAGATGTCCATCATCATCATCAAAGAATTTCAGGGGAGCTTTCCTCAAGAAATTCTAAAGTTGATGTGGGTTCAAACAACATTTGTGTTTCAAGTAATCAATGGGAGTCGGGCTCGGAAAATTCTTCTATTTTTCCATCCACTGAAACATTGGACATGACTGTAGATACCACTTGGAGACTTGGGTTGGAGAGTAGTACACAGTTGGGATGGGGAGGAATGGATCAACGAAATGCAAACACTGGCTGGGGAATAGGACAGGCGGCAGTGAACGCAAACAGAAGCTCAAATTCATGCACTTCTGTAGTAACTCCAAGCTTTGGGGATAGCCAGACAAGATACGGAAGTGATCGGTTTTCTGTGCCCAGAGATCGGGGTTTTCCAGGTCATGGTAGGGAACCAGGTTTAGTTAGAGGCAGAAATGCGTGGAACAGGCAACCAGTAGTCGGCGTTGGCAATGGAGGATCACACAGACCTCTGCCCAAAGGGCAACGGGTCTGTAAATTTTATGAAAATGGGTACTGTAGAAAGGGGGCATCCTGTCATTACTTCCACCCATGATTTTGGATCTCATTAGCATTGGTCACATTTGATTTTTGTAATCCGTAACATATCTGAAGTTGGCTCGATCCACTCATTGTAATTTAACCTGGCAATATTAGTCAAGTGTCAATTTTTTTATATGAACTATTCCAGCATAGTTTATCTGTTTTTGTGTTGACTAATTATCAATTTGTTTCCTTCCATTCTTTTTCTTTCTTTCTAACCCCAAAATTTCATTTTATTCTTGTGATACCAATTAGTATGGGTAAATTATTGGATGTCAGCTGTCAAAATTTTCCTCAACAAATAGTTCGAGTTGTCAAATCTCAATAGCATTAATACATTCAGTTCTGAATGTAGTGGATTGCCTTCTTCGGCCTCTGCAGGAGTCAGGTGAGTTGGTGACAATTGAAAACAGCAAAAATAAAAAGATAAGTAAATTGTTTTGGCGATATCTGAGGTGGCATGGATTGCTTTACTGTTCTTGTTTCTTTTCCTCCTCTTGTCTTGTAACTTCCATATTTAATTCAGTTACGATCTCAATTTTGATGCTATATTGCATATCTTTTATTTTAGTGAAGAGATTGTTATGTTGGAAGAGTGGGCTGATTTCAAGACAAGATTAAAAATGAATGCATTAGAGTGAAATTTTGAATAGCACCTACTGTGAAAAAGACGTAAAGACCTTAGATGGTTTGGGCATGTGTTGAAAATACACATATAAGTCCTTGTAAGGAGAGTAAATTAGATGGTGAGTATTTGCGAGAGATAGAAGAGACTAGGAAAATTCTTTAGATCAAATCACTAAGGATTTGGATATAAATGGTTTGTAACTAGACATGATTAAGATACTGTGATGTATTTTAATTTATTATTAAGAAACGGCTTTTATTATTGTGATGTCTTTTTCCTGGTATATCACTCTAGGACAATGCATGTGAATGTGAATGTTACAGTTCTTGAGATAACTATTAAAAGAATCTGACAATGTTTATTCTCAGAAGATAGATCATGAACTGCTTTGTTAGAAACTCTTATCGTGGTAGTATTTAGCCTGGAAAAGAAATTCCCAGTCTTCATAGTCTAAAAAAGATGTTTTGGGATTATAAACATCAATGTTGTGAAATATTGATGTGACGAGAGATCAATTTGAGAGCTAATGTTGCTCAGTTATTGGAGGAGTGACAGTTTTTATTACTTCTATTTGTTTGTCTTTCAAATATAGGTGAAAGCAAAACGTAATGTTCTTGGAGAAGAAAGAACTGTGGTGCTTGACATCAAGTGCCTTTATGGGTGCTGGCAGTGTGGCTTGATATCAAGTGGACAAAATGGGTTGCAAAATAAGTTAGTAACATTGTGATTTGTGATTGGACATCAATTTGGTGTAAGTTTAGGTGATAATGAAATACAAATGTGGGAATTGACAGTTTATACTGTAGTAATAACACATTGGGATGTATTTGGTTTTGTGAATATTGTTTTATGTTTAGGCCAAGTCTACGTCTGCACCAAGTTATGTTCTTTTCTTTGAAATGTAATTTATAAAAATTAAAAATATCACATTTGTTGCATTTGCATATATAGTTATGGAGATGAAAGTACTATTCGTAGGGGGCAATTCAACCATAATTGCTAATTCTGCAATGGTTTTCATTAAAAAGAAATGAAGAAAGGACACAATCAAGATAAGAAAGCTGGCTAAGCTGAAGTGAGGTGTTAGTTATGCTGTTATTGATGCCCCTGTATAGGTGGGTGTACCTTGATGGCTGTTACTGGTGGTATGAATTCCTTAATAACATGTGTTGTAAGTGTGTTTTGGAATGCGTAAGTTCAAATTGAGTTAATTTTGTCATGTATTTTGTGTTTTCTACTTTTAAGCATTAAGCATTCAGTAGCATTAGCTTACCTGGAAATTGCTGTAGGACTTGGTGCTTTGGCTCCAATATTTGACACTTTGATCCTTTTATTGGAGCAAGTGGATATGCAGCTGCTGGAACTGTTGCTAGTTCTGCATCATTTTTAGGTATTATGTGATTGGATTTTTTTTACCATATTCTCACCCTATATAAATGATTTTCACTCTACATAGCAACTTGAATGTGTTGTTTAAGGATTTTGTCAGAACTCAAAGTTGTTCTTCATATTTCGTCTGTTAGAGTTTTATATTCAATTTGGGGTTTTGGATTGGTCCTGAGTATGATGTTTTGTGCTACTTACTGATTAATTGTACATTTTTGCTGCCGCAATTCATTGATTTGCATGTTTACAGCTGTTTCTTAAATAAGTTACATAACTGTCGGTCAAAATGGGAGAGGGGAACTCTCTAATTTTCCTTTTTCATAGCAGTTTTTACTATGGCTGTGCGAAGAATTGTTTTTATGTTAAGAAAATCTGGAAGAGTGATTCATTCCCATTAATACTTATGTCCTGTTATCCTGAAGACGGTACAGTCAGTGACTCCATGATATTCATTTTTTTGTATCAACTGCTGGAGCTGGACTTGGTAGAAGCAAAATGGCTTTAGAGTGTAAACATGTCGGAACTCAGAGCCTTAAGAAAAAAAATCATAATCACAGGCAAAATTTTATTCATTTCAATTTTCACAATGCTACTTTCAGTTTCTTATTTGAGTTATGATCTGTGTATGCTCGAGCACACTCTTCAAAAATTGTCTAACCTTGTTTTATCAAACGCAATTTTTGTACTTAAGCTTATTGTTTCAAATTAGATTCTTTAGAACTTCTGGTAGCAGAGTCTGCAGATTGATATCTTGGTCTCTGGATTCATCATTGAGGAGGACTTTTAAAGACTGTTAAGGACAGAATGATAGTTACACAACCTTGCCATATTCCATCTCCTAATACTGGAGACAGTACACATGTTTGGTTAATCATTGTTGGGTATTACGAGTTGATGTTACTGTATATTTCTCCTGAATACAGTTATTTCTCTTTGGCCAACGACGGTAACATTAACACTAAATATGATTGATGTTGATGCAGATTACTGTATTATATGTAACCACTAACCACCTTGTATTTTCCATCAGTTTCGCATGATTTTAGGAACTCTCAAGTTTAGATTCTAAGGATCGCGACACGATCCCAGTAAAGCAAATGAACATTTCATATGCACTTGCAAAATGATGGATTTGCAATAGTTTTTTGTTTTGATTTCTAGCTGTTCGTCCAACTCTGCGGAGTATATAATTCAGTAGTGTTTATGGGGTAAATATTGCTTTGATTTGCAGAGTATCTATTTTAATTTTATATCCAAACACAAACTACGCCAATAGAAGATTGTTTATAATTTAAGCCACGTAGATAGCAAAATTGAACTTGAACGAGTTGAACTGGCCATGACCAGGAAGGGCATTTGGTATGGAATCAAACAGCTTTATTGTAGGGAGTCCGTGAAATGTTAAGCTTTACAACAGTAAAAAAGGACACATCAAAACTACAAACACAATGTGTTTATATAGAAACAAAATTAAGAGGTTAATGCAACTTTCGGAGCATCTTTTTTAATACCTGACAAGTAATACCAATATGTGATAATATTAATACGTAGTTCTTGTCGGCCATATATATATTTTTTATAGAAAGGAAGAAAAAGTAGGTAGGTTTTAATAAAATGTAATACTGTACCAATTTTCATGATCATATAAAAAATCAATTCGTATTTATTAAGAAGGTTAAAACATAATATAATTTGGAGTATAAGTGTTAAACACTGTCGTTATTGCATTATAACCATTCAAATGTATTATCTTAAATAAAATTAAAATTAAGGTAAATTTTTTCAAACAAATCTATAATTGTGATTAACTGAGGTGATTTTCAATTAATTTTTACGCTTATTAAATACAATATTCTAATAAAATGCAATAATTTAAGAAAAATCAACATCAAGCTGTAAGTCAGAATTAAGAATCCACTGCTTCACGTTTTCTTGAAGTGATTACTTGTCTTTTGTTGCTTTGGCTCCTTGCTTAACGGTTTATTCGTGTTCCCCCTTTTTGCATCAAGTCTTCTTCCGTCTCCTTTCATGTGTTTGTTGTTTAGTTTCCATCCATGGAACCTACCTAAGGCTACCAACACTATTTCCTCAACTAAATTAGAGGATCATCATCCTCTAACTATCCCATGGTTGGATGTATTGAAAGTAGGGGTTGTTTTATCCATATCATGAAGTGTTAGTTCACTACGGTGAAAAATTAAAAAATGTCCAGAAATTTAGGAAATATATTATAATATACATATCTCAACATTTCATGAGTAAGATGCTCTTATTTAGTTTGAAAATGTATCTCTGAATTATCCTAAAGATATATTTCTGTAAATTTTTTGATACTTTTCACGCAAGTAGCTAGTTAATTAGATGAACAATTGTCTTAAGAGTGTTCTTCTCTCAAGATCTTGAGTTCGAATCTTGTTATACGCTTATAATTTTTGTGGTGAACCAATTTATACAGAGCTTTGCTCTGGTTAGCTCTGGTTTTAAACGCCCCTTGCTAATGGAAGGTAAGATGGTCCTATTAGACTAGCCAGTCGAAAAGTACACCAGGATTTTTTTAGATGAACAATTGCACTCAATACCAATTTTACTTTTTATCACATGTCAAAATTTGCATTTCTATTATGTTATTATGATATGGAAGTCAAAACGGAAGTAAAAAGGAGGTTTGGGATCACTTTTTGAATAAGTTTGTGGAATTAGAGAATGTGAGATTGGTGTTGGAGGGATTTTCAAACAAATTAGTATGGAGGAGAGGTTGTCTCTTGAACATCCTTTTCAAGAGGAGGAGATTAAAGAGGCAATTTAGGGTTGTGGTAATTCTAAGAGCCCGGGCCCGGACGGTTATACCTTTATGTTTATAAAAAATGTTGGTCTTTCCTCAAAGGTGACTTCATTCGTTTCTTCAATTACTTTCACTCCGGAGATATTTTATCAAAGGTGGTTACTTCTTCCTTTTTGGCTTTGGTTCTTAAATCTCTAAATCTCGTGTCGTTGGATGATTATAGACCTATTTGCTTAGTAGGTTGTATGTACAAAGCAATTGCTAAGCTCTTGGCGGGGAGATTGAAAAAAGGTGGGAGAAAATGTCTTTTATTTAAAGTGGACTTCGAGAAGGCTTATGACAAAGTTAATTAGAACTTTTCAAGATTCATGTTAGAGAAAATGGGTTTTGGTACGGTGTGGAGAAAATAGATGGAGCTCTTGATTTTCCAAAGTAAAATGTATGTGTTAGTTAATGAAAGTCCCACTAAAGAGTTCTTTGTGGAGAAAGGGTTGAGATAAGGCGATTCACTCTCTCCTTTTCTTTTTCTTTTAGTAGCGCAGGCTTTAACGGGGTTGGTTAGGAAGTCCATTGATCTTGGTGAGTTTTATAGTTTCTCCGTAAATGGGAGGTGTGATGTTGATATTCTTCAATTTGCAGATGATACTTTATTGGTTGGAGAAGGCACTTGGAAGCAAGTGTGGGCCATCAAGGCGGTGCTGAAAACCTTTGAATTAGTTTCGGAGCTCAGAATTAGTTACCACAAGAGAAAATTGATTGGCATTAATTCTAGTGGAAATTTTTTGGAAGCAGTGGCGACCGTCCTTTCTTGCAAATTGGAATCCTTCAAGTTCAAGTTTCTCGGGATTCCGATAGGTGTCAATCTAAGGAAATATTCAACTTGAGTTCCTCTTTTGAAAAAGATGAAGAATCGTTTATCGGGTTGCAAAAACCGTTTCCTTAATCTTGGGGGAATGATCACTCTTTTGACATTGGTCCTTTGTTCTCTTTCAATCTTCACTATGTCTTTCTACAAGATGTCGAGAAGGTGATTAAAGCTTTTACTAGTATTCAAGGCAACTTTTTATGGGGCTGTTTGGAAGGAGCAAGAGAGATTCATTGGGTGAGTTGGAAGGTGTGTTTACCGTTGGATTTCGGGGGGCTTGGTATAAAAAATTTATTGGATTTCAATTTGGCTCTTCTCAATAAATGGAGATGGAGAATTTTGCAAGGCTATGACACTCTTTGGTTTGATTTGTTGAAAGCTCGATACGATGACATCTCCTTGAAGACTTTTTGTGGGGTTGGTAATGGTTTAGCTCCTCTTTCTCAATCTTTTTGGTGGAAGGATATTATTATCAAAATTGGTGTTTCTCCTAGTAAGGATCCGATGATGGCTTTGTGTAAGTTTGTGTTGGGTAATGGCTTTCATATTCCTTTTTTGGAAAGCTAGTTGGTTAGAGGAAACTAGTTTGTGTGAGGAGTTTCCGAATCTTTTCGCGTTATCTTGTTTAAAAAAAGTGTCGATTGCCGGTATGAGGGGTTGGCGCGATGATGTGTGGTTTTGGGGTGACTTTGGCATTAGGGATTCATCTTTGAAGTCGGTTGTTTGGGCATCGTTTATCTCTCTTAAGTCTAAATTAGGAAGTATTGAGGTGGTGGATTCCGATCTTGATAAGGTAATTTGGTTTGCGGACCCGGCCAAAGCTTTTTTGGTATCTTCTTGTTATGATTTTTATTCTTTATTCTGCACTTCTTTTGGGCCCCAGAATAAGTATTATGTTGTGTTGCACAAAATTTGGAGTTTGGAGGTTCCTTTCAAAATCAAAACTTTTGGTTGGAGATTTTTTGTGAATAGACTTCCAACAAAGGATCTTTTGGAGAATAAAGGTATTATATTTTCTTTAAATATTTTAAAGTGTGTTTTTTGTGGTATAGATATGGAGTGTAGAGATTACACTTTTTCAATTGTAAAGTGGTGAAGTGTGTTTGGGATGAGATAACTCTTTGAATTGGTAAGCCGGTTGGTGTGGCGGAAGAGTGCTTCTCGAATTTTATGGATTGATATTCTTTTTGTAAAGGTAAGAAAGTTAAGGAGGGTAAATTGAGAGTTGTTTGATTTGTCACTACTTGGACTATTTGGCTTTTGCGTAATGGCGTATGCTTTCGGAACAACAGTTGGAGTGTTGATAACACGGTTTGGAATATTAAGATTTTGGTTTGGAAATGGACGGTTCTAGGAGAAATTACTAATTCCAACTTTAGCTTCTACGATTTTAGCAAAGATCCTTTGCTTTTTGTTTCGTAATTTATTTGGTTGGTAATTTCTCTGTCCTTTTTGTCGGGTTGTTTCCCCGTTTCATTGTGTAAACAGGTTGGAGAACCCTTAGTTCCCCATTAATATCATCTTTCTTACACAAAAAAAGCCTATATTAGTTGTTTTTTAATGATCTCTATAGCCATTAACCCCTCTTCATGAACGACGCTGCACGTAGTTGTAGTTTCATTAAAATTACAAGAATGACAAAAATCAAGAACATATCAAACAAGTCCCCTTCTTCACGACTATGCAGAAGTGGGAGAGTTTTTCTATTTCAACAATGACTTCATCAAAGAAAAATTTTAGATATTGAAAATCTATTCATTTTCATTTTCTTTGTAGTTCAAAAGGACACACTGATTATGTTTTGGATTGACCGAGGTTCAATAAAACTTGTCAATTTTATAGGTCTAATCCAACTAAGACATACCATTTATTGAAGTACAAGTGAGCCTCCATTCTTGAACATCACTTATGAGTATTGTTTCATCACTTATCTTAACAGTTGATTCACATCCAACGGTCGTCTGTATTCTACGTCGGATCAATCGAGAATAGTTCTAATTGTCTTCTCTATATAAGCATGATTTTGAGTCACATTCATGTATTAGTTTACACACAATTGCATAATTTCACCTCAATTAAAATATTAACTCGAACGTTAGAATGCTAATATTGCAGGCACTCTATTCTTTAATCAACATATATCATAACCAATATATCATAAGCTTCATCATGATAGTCATCTTAAACATTTCATATACTTCTGTTTCAGTATAAAATAATGCTGTCATTTTTGAAAACCGTCTTTTGATTCTCTTGAATTATTCATTAGTTTTTTCAATTTTCATCGTTCCATCACCACAACTAACTTCTCGTTACAGTTTCGGCAATCGTACCCGTTCATAATTACACTTTATGCCACCCATTATGTAACACCCGAGGCCGAAGAAGGCGATGGGTGGTTGCACCTCATGTAACACTCGAGGCCGAATATGGCAAGGAGTGGCCGCCACATCGGAACGAGAGGGACGCTAAGACCGTGCAGGTATGTGACTGCATGGTTGAAGGAGTGCGTATAAGGATTTATAGGTACTACCTATAACAACAAGATGCATCTTCTTTTCGGTAGCCCGTTCCATAAGAACTCCATAGTTAAGTGTGCTTGACTTGGAGCAATTCTGTGATGGGTGACCTTCTGGGAAGTTTCTTGGAAAGCGTGTGAGTAAGGGCAAATCATGTCGAAAAGACCCATGTTGGTTTGTGGGGTCAGTCGATCATATTGAAAGCAGTCTGGGGCGTTACACATTGGCCGCTCCGAGAAAATTCATATAAACACTATGATCAATGATGTTCAATTAACTAGAGTTATTAATCCCGGATAGCGGAGCGGAGCGGCTGACTCTCAAAAGTGAGAATAGCGAGATAACTTTTATTATTATTATTTTTATTTTTTAATAATGGAATATAATAATAATAATGGATTAAACTGATATATGTTATTATTATTTTTATTATTAATGTATGTTATTTTTATTTTTACTTTGCTGTACTAGAAGCAAAGTTGTTGTGACGTGTGCCTATTAAAGTGCCTATCAAACATTTTTACAGTTGTAAGTACAGTGATTATCAAACATTTTTACAGCGGTAAGCAGCTGTTGGCACAATATTAAATAAATTATTTATTTTTTCTACTTTTCAACATTTATTTGGGAAAGTGTGTATCCCCTCTTCCTCGTCTCTTTTCGTCTACCACTTCATCTTCTTTATTTTGTATTTTTTCACCGCTTCATCTACTTCTTCATCTTCTTTCTTTAGTATTTCTTCACCTCTTATCAAAATAAAGAAGAAAAAGTCTAAAAAAAACAGAAGAAAAAGTCTAAAAAAACACATAAAACAGAATAAACCGCTCCGCCCAGGAATTTCCCGCTACCTGCGGCCCAGTATAGTGGCTGAAGCGGACACTTTCTCATCTCCGTCTCCGCACCCTGCATATCGCGCGGCGGGGTGCTGCTCCGCTACAGAGTGTTGGGATAGCGGCCGGGATTAACAACTCTGCAATCAACCATAAGAGTCCCTCAAGACAACACTGAACCAGTAATCTCTCCTAATGATGAAAAAGAATAAATGATTAGATATAAAATATTATTTATTCTTTAAGTATTATTTTATTTTTCAAATATGGGGCGTCATACACTGGCTGCTCCGAAAAAAACTCAAATAAGCACTATGATCAATGATGTTCAATCAACCATTTGTCTTCTTAAATAATTGTATGTATAATTTTACTACAACTATTTGTTGAGCCCAGACAACCCAGACAAAAACACCCATGGAGAATGTGTGTCTTTGGTGGTTTACACCACTGTTGTCATTATTGTCATACTTATTAGCCGATATTTCATTGTAAGGCGTGATCGACGTTCAATCCATAGACAGGAGGTCAAAATGTAAGCCATTCCTTCAAACCTAATTAAAATACAAGAAAATATTTCATTTCGGACTTTGGTACTGTTGCAAAACATATGGTACCATTGTATTTTGTTTGGTTGATAGAGCTTATTCCTTATTTTTAATTAAAATTGCTCTTTTGGCCTTTAAAAAATAAATAAATAAAATATGAACAACGTGGGTTAGTGCCACTTGTACACTCATGAAATGCTTTGTTTCATGTTAACAATAAAATAAGATAAATTGTTAATTAATAAAAAATGAATACACTCACTTAGGGAGCATGGATAAGAATAAAAAACGAGGTAATTCAAATTTCTCAAGAGTTTAGATGAAATATGAAGAAATAAATATCATAAAATAAAAAATATAAAATGCATATTATATTTTTTTTGACAGAGTGCTACAAGTGAAGCACGATGAGAATATTTGACATAATACTTATCTAGAACTAGTGGAATATGGCTAAAATCTAGGAATGTATTACTGCGTAACTTTCGGGGTCAAATTTCTTTTCAATTCAACACAGTTATTTTGATCAAAACATATAATATTTTGTAGTTAAATTTAGTATATAGCTAATGATACATCAATAATCACATAGAACCTAATCACTTTCTGTAGAATTTTTGAAACATAGTAAAAACTTTTGGTGTTGATTCCTTCTATGCTGATCATGATCCATTATGAACATCAACATGTATGGGCTCCAATTTGATGAAACCATACAACAAACCAAAACAACAAACATAATAAATGACAAACCAGTACAACCTTACCTAGAATTCCGACAGACCACACATTGAGAGCTAAAGAAACATCAATACATATGGACATTGTTCTACTTAATACAACTTGCGCCTTCCATATCACTATCTAGATTCGATCACAGCAAAACAATGACACAACCATTACTCTTGATAATTAACACTTCATCTCCACTAAAAAAAATCAGTTTATACAACAAATATCAAAATAGTCAAGGCGGATGAATAACATTTCTATATAACTTCACTCCTCAATGTGCTTCCTTTAAATGGTTTGCCAAATATGATGCAACCAGCGAACATTCATGACTCCAAATCCACAAATCACACATTTCCTTCCACATTATTTTTTTAAACATTTTTTTGTCCAAATCTCAATTTACTCTTTACTCAATTTTTCCCTCTACAACAGTGCCACTCGCAGCCTGCACATGGATTAAAATCAGTGCATTATTTTTATATCACACCTTGCTACAGATACTTTTATACATATGCAACTAAGCCATTCATAACAGGCACAAGTCAATGGAATCAGCATATTAATTCCAGACCGCATTTCACTCACACTGTTGTTGCACGATATAAGTAAGAAATTCAAATTTAGGATGCATTGAAAACTTTGTGTGGAAGAATGTGTATAATTCTTTTTTCGTGAACAATGTAGTCATGAGTGAATTCACTATTAAAAAAAAATTGGGTATGCATGTAGGTGTGTGATTTGCTTACATAAAAAGGTAAAATAATTGTACCAAACATTTCCATAAAATGAATTTTTTTATTGAAAAAAACATATATATGCTTTCAACTTATACCTGTTCTGCATTTAATATATCTAGCATTATCAACTTTTGACAAAAACTTTATGCATGTAGGTGGCTCACTTCATAAAAAGAAAAAAAGGGAATTGACCAAATTCCATCTTCGCAAATCAAACCATAAGCAACAGCGGATCCAAATGCACCACCTTTTGTTTTATCATGAATCTTCCCAACAAACATTATCAAACTTCCAACACATATAACAATGGTGTAATAACTTAGGATACAAAACAATATTGCCATAGCGATAGGAACATGAATTAAGTGGGTGTATTTCCTTCCAATTAAGTCCCAAATGAGGTTAATCATTATGACTGCAGCTAAAAACCAATAGAAAAGAGTGAAGCAGTTATTGGGTAAAGTTGAGACTCTGTCAACACTTAACATTTCCTATTTTAGTAAACTTGAGTGTAATGAGTAGGATATGTTGAATGTTGTTTACCAAGAGAAGGAAATGAGATGTAGAAAAGCGAGAAAAAATATGGCGATACAAGACATCCCATATATGCGCGCACGTACGCACACATATATATTTTACATATATAGAAGGGGAGGGTGGTTAAAGTCCATGGTATGAATATAAGGAGGAAGTGGAAAGCGATAATAAATGCTTATATATAAAATATTATTTATTCTTTAAGTATAATTTTATTTTTTAAATATAATTATATTTGTCTTCTTAAATTATTTTATGTATAATTTCTCTACAACTATTCGTTGAGCCCAAACTACCCAGAGAATCACACCCATGTAGAATGTGTTTCTACGGTGGTTTTCACCATTGTTGTCATTCTTTTTATACTTATTAGGTGTTATATATATATTGGTAAGGCGTGATCGACATTCAACCCAAAGACAAAAGGTCAAAATGTCAGACATTCCTTCACACCTAATTAAAATACAATTAAATATTCCATTTCGGACTTTGGTACTTTTGCAAAACATATGGTATCATTATATTTTATTTTGTTGGCATAGCTTATACCTTATTTTTTATTAAAATTGCTCTTTCGGCCGTTAAAAAATAAATAAATAAAATAAGAACATTGTGTGTTAGTGTCACTTGTACACTCATGAAATGCTTTGTTTCATGTTAGAAATAAAATAAAATAAAATAAAATGTTAATTAATAAAAGAATGAAGACACTCACTTAGGGAGCATGGATAAGAATAAAAAAATTGGGGTAATTCACAATTCTCAAGAGTTTAGATGAAATATGAAGTAATAAAGATCACAATATAAATAATATAAAATGCATATCATGTTTTTTCTAATACACTGCAACAAGTGAAACACGATGATAATATTTGACATAATACTTAGCCAGAACCAGTGGAATATGGCTAAAATCTAGGAATGAACCACTATGCAACTTTCAGGGTTAAATATTTTTTCAATTTGGCACAAACTTCTTTTTATCAAAACATACAATTTGTTATAGTTAAATTCAATATATAGCTAATGATACATCAATAATCACATAAAACCTAATCACTTTCTGTAGAATTTTTTAAACATAGTAAAATTTTTGGTGTTGATTCCTTCTATGCTGATCATGATCCATTATGAACATCAACATGTCTGCGCTCCAATCTGATGAAGCATATGACAAACAAAAATAACAAACATAATAAATGACGGACCAGTATAATCTTATCTAGAATTCTGACCGACCATACATTGAAAGCTAAAGAAACGTCAACGCATAAGGACACTATTCCCCTTAATATAACCCGCGCCTTCCATATCACTCTCTTGACTCGATCACAGCAAAACAATGACACAACCATTACTCTTGATAATTAACACTCCAGATCCTCTCAAAATAAATCAGTTTATGCAACAAATATCAAAATATTCAAGACAGATGAATAATATTTCTATACAACTTCACTCCTCAATGTGCTTCCTCTAAATGGTTTGCCAAATATGATGCAAACAACGAGCATTCATGCCTCTAAATCCACCAGCCACACATTTTCTTCCATATTATTTTTCACAACATTTTTTTTTGTCCAAATCTCCAAATTTCTCTTTTCTTTATTTTTTCCTCATGCAACAATGCCACTCGCAGCCTCCACATGGATTAAAATCGGTGTATTATTTCCATATCACACCTTACAACAAATACTTTTATACATCTGCAAACAAGCCATTCATAACCTGCACAAGTCATTAGAATCAGTATATTAATTCCATACTGCATTTCACTCATACTATTATTGCACAATATACACAAGAAATTCAAATTTAGGATGCATTGGAAGCTTTGTGCGGAAGAATGTGTATAATTTTTTTCGTGAACAATGTAGTCACGAGAGAATTCACTATTAAAATTTGTGTATGCATATAGGTTTGTGATTTGATAACATAAAAAAGTAAAATAACTGTACCAAACATTACCATAAAATGAAATTGTTTTTTTAGATTGAAAAATAACATATATATGCTTTCAACTTACACTTGTTCAAAATCTAATATATCTAGCATTTTCAACTTTAGACAAAAAACTTTATATATGTAGGTGGCTATATTCAGAAAAAGCAAAAAAATAAAAGGGAATTGACCAAATTCCATCACCAGAAATCAAACCAGAAGCAACCAATGGATCCAAATGCATCACCTTTAGTCTTATCACGAATCTTTCCAACAAACATTATCAAAGTTCCAACACATATACCGATGGTGTAATAACTTCCGATATAAAAGAGCATTGACATAGCGATAGGAACATGAATTAAGTGGGTGTATTTGTTTCCAATTAAGTCCCGAATAAGGTTAATCACTGTGACTGCAGCTAAAAATCAATAGAAAAGAGTGAGGCAGTTATTGGGTAAAGTCGAGACTCCGTCAACACTTAACATTGCCCGTTTTAGTAAACTTGAGTGTAATGTGCATGATATGTTGAATGTTGTTTACCAAGAAAAGGGAAAGAGATATAGAAAACCAAGAAAAAACATGTCGATACAAGACATCCAATATATGTTCCAATAACTTGGGTGAGAAACATGGATTTTGGGGAAACTAGTGTCATATAGTTTGTTTTGAAGTCTTGCATCATGTTAGAAGCTATGGATACTGATCGTACCTGATCAGAAGAATCGTCGTAGGCTGCTCGGACTGGATCTTCTAGGAAGGAGGAGGAGGGGGGTGTACCTGCAAGGTACTCCAATGCCAAAGTAAGATGACGAGCAAAGGAGCGCAAGTACTAGCTAAGAGTGAGTGAGAATTGAATACCTGACCCTCTAGTTAAAGAGGGTATATATAGCCCCCAGCGCTGGGCCATGATCTCGCTATTGGGTTGGATTCCCAAGCCCAACTAGGAGACTGCCAGGTTTCCTGAGCGGAAATATCGGAGGTGCGTGTACGCCCTCTGTCCTGGTTAACCGCTCCGAAGTCCAAGGGAGGACGCGGTCTTTTAGGAGCCACGTGGGATCCGAGTTATTCGGAGGATTGGATATGAAGGAGCCCTGCGCGGAGCAGGGTCCTCGGCAAGGATGATGTCCGGGGGAGAATGAACGCCGAGCGCGGTGTTGGTGCCGAGCAAGGCGTGTCGGAAGGCCATGAACTATACATGGGCCTCTGAGGCTTATTGGGCCGAAAGCGGTGTTGGGCCTAGTCTTGGCCCAGTCCGGAACAGGAGCCCCCCAAGTCGGAGTTTTCTGGTTAAGAAACTGTGACTTTGCTTCTACGCTCGGACCCCCATTTCTCGTGGTAGGCTGCTCGGTGGATCGGTCCTCGTCACATATACGCGCTCGGAGGAAAATCCAGTGGTGGGCGAAACGTCGCGCGTGGGAAGCACGCGCTGACGTGGCATAGGCATTGATGGCCTAGGGTCTAGGAGGCGGCGCCTGTCAGGAGAGGTGACGCTTCGCCTTCCGAGCCTTTTTCCTATAAAAGGGGGCGAATTCTCTCATAAGGGAGTTTTCCTTTCTCTATTTATCTGCTCGGCTTCGATCAAGGGTTCCTCGGAGAATAATTTCCCAGCTCGTTCGTCATATCAAGATCGTTGCTTAGCGAAGGAATCTCCCCGGCCATCTATATCATGTCTGCAAGTAAGTTCGTTTAGCCTGTCGTTGCTTTACTATTTTTCATAGAATTTGTGTTTCGCTTCCGAGGTCTTCGCCAACGTCATCCTCCCCGGGTTATCTAAGCGATGCCCGGGGGTCAGCGTGGGTTGGTAGGCCGGAGCACGTTGGCGTTAAACTGCTTAAGATAAGCTTTCCGGTTGTCGTGTCATCTGTGAGTCCTCGGCTGACGAGTGTTGTTCCTCGATGGGGTTTGGCCGGGGGCTCTGCTGCTCCTGCTCTACCCTTTCGCTTGCCTTGCGGTGGAAGGGTGGATTTGATAGACCATCGAATTCACTTCTCCCTTCTGCGTGCAGGTGAATCAGATTCGAGCGCTACCTCAGGAACTGGCTCGGACACCGACTCGACGACCAGTGATTCCGACAGCTCGACGGCAACTAGTTCCGACGTCGAAATTATTGAGGAAGATGGCACTCCCGCGGCCGAAAGCGTTCACACGGGATCCCCTGGTTCGAATGCCGAGGGAGGGGTTTCTCCTATGCCGTTATTCAGTTATGAACATACCGTTGCGCCCGATTGGATAGCCGAGGAGGCTCTGTCTGTTGTTTCTCGGTATACCGCGTCTCTGGATGGGGCGTTTACAGAAATTGAGGTCCTGGGGGAAGGAGATCCGCCCAATTATCAAATAGGTTGCCCGTCTCCAGACGAACGCGTGTGCTCTCGGTTTGCCGGGGACGGATTTGCGATGTACGAGTACGTGTTCAGGGAGCTCGGCTTCCGGTTACCCTTCTCTGATTTTCAGGTTTCGGTCATGGCGTTTCTATCTCTGGCACCGTCCCAAATTCATCCGAATGCCTTTGCCTTTATGCGGGCATTCGAGATTGTTTGTGAGTATTTGGGTATAGGTGCAACGTCTGCGTTGTTCGGAAGGTGTTTTCGTGTTCAACGGCAGGCGTCAAACGGGCGGTACAGCTGGGTTTCGTTCAGGAACGCCGAGCGTAAACTCTTCGGAATGTATACTGACTCCGTGAAGGGTTTTAAGGATCGATACTTCGTTGTCCGCCCCCTAAGTCCAACGGCCTATTCTTCGGTGTCGGATATGGTGGCCGAGCGGGATGCCGAGGGGGAGATAGTAAGGGATGAACATGGGCAGGAAGTAAGGGAGTTCTGCACAACGTTTCCATTTTTCTGGTGGAAGGGTCATTTTGCGTCTCCTCCGAAATACTACGCTTGGGAGGACGATGACTTGGATGATCAAGACCGGGAGTCGTACTCGGTCCTCTGCAAATACGTAGATAGCTTTACCCTGTCTCGTTGGGTGACGAGGAATGGAGATCCCATATTGAACGAGGACGGGGTGCCGATCACGGAGCAGCGGCCTATTAATACTAAGGCTTTGCTAGCTTGTCGGACTCCCGAGGAGACCTGGGCGTTGTTAGGTTGTGTCCATTACCCTTGCTTTGTGATCTCTGTCCGGTATTTTGCTAACTCGTTTATTTTTTCTTTGCAGAGGCTATGCCGGAGAAGGAGGATAATATCCTGAAACAGGCATTGGATGCGAGGAAGAATCAGAAGAAGAAGAACCAGGGTACCGGAGCTGGAGAGAACTCAGGCTCGGCAGGCTCTCCTCACAAGATTCATGTCGACGAGAGGTTACCCAAGAGACCTCGTGCTTCCGAGGGGGGACGTCTAGACCAGTCGAACCTAGGTCCCGGGCGCGCCTTCGTGTTGCCTTCTTGCTACAAGGATGGAGGCTATTTTGAGAAGTTCCCCTTGGCTACCTCACCGGATGAAGCTCGTCGGATCAGTGATATGGATCCCCCGTCCCTTCAGAAACAGTTGGCGTGCGACAGTGCCCCCGTCCCTTGAGGAAGAAGGTCGACGCGGCCCTGAAGCAGAAAGATGCGGAGGTCGCGGCTGAGAAGAAGAAGCTGGTTGACCTTCGACTCGAATGGGCTCCCTCGGCTGACGAGTCGCCGGACGTGGCAGCTCTGAAGTCTAGGGCTGAGTTTGCGGAGAAGATAGAAAACCTGAAAATAAGCCTGGCCGACATGGCCGACGTCGGTTTCGAGCGTGCTCTTAACCAGCTGAGGCTTCTGAACCCTGGTTTGAAGGAGGATAATGTCGGGCTCTCTTCGAGGATCGTAGATGGCGTGTTGGTGCCTGAGTCCCCGGGGAGCGAAGAGTAGGAAGTGTAGTTCCGGGCCTGCGTGTCCGTTTTTCTCGGCCTGCGTGCCATTCTTTTTGTTGGGCTATGCCCGGATAATTTTTGGGGCCTGCGTGCCCGGTAATGATTGTAACCTTTGACATCGCCGGCCAAGTTGGTCGGCAATTTTAATATCTTACAATTCTGCTTGCTTATATCTGTTTATTTTTACTTTCGGCGTTATCACTGTATGTTTGTTCTATTTGATAACATTCCTGCCGTGCTTGTATGACGAGGTATTTCCTCTATACTTAGAGTATTTGCGGTTGTTTTAGGTGACTGATGACTTATGCTCGGACATGCCGGAGAGTCACCAGTATACTTGTGATATTATTGGTTTTGTGGGCTATGCTCGACCTAGATTGATTGCCCGGGCGTGTTGAGTACGGGCCGGGTGCGCAGAGCGGGTATGCGCTTTTAGCGAGCGCGAGACCGCGGTTGCGGGCAAGCGTTCGCGGCGTGAACGATCCCATCGCGAGCTGGGGTTCTGCCATGCAGGTACTTCCACGGGGGGTCTAGGTGTAGAATCCGCCGAGGGGTCGGTCCATCTATCCGATGAGAGGAACCGATCGTTGCTGTCGTGGAGTACTCACGTCCGTACTGACGACGTGGATCCGTGCCCGTCCGTTGCCCGAGTTTGGGTTAGAGGCCGGGCGTTTTAGCTTATGTTTAACTGTAATAACGTCTGAGTTTTTCAGCATTCCAGGGTCGAGCAAGTTTTTCGCCGAGAAGATTCTCGAGGTAGTAGGCGCCGTTCTCGGTTTTGTCATAAACTCGGTACGGGCCTTCCCAGTTTGGGGCTAGCTTGCCTTCGCGCGAGTCTTTCATGTTTCTGCGAAGTACCAGGGCGCCGATTTCAAATTCGCGCTTTATAACTTTGGCGTTATGGCGAAGAGCTATTTGCTGTTTTAGTTTAGCTTCTCGGAGGGCTGACCCTGCTCGAATCTCTTCTACCATATCGAGTTCTTCCCTCATGGCCTCGTCGTTAAGTTCTTCCTCGAGGGGGAATTCGGTGCGCCGAGAAGGCTCTCGGACTTCTACGGGAATTACGGCTTCGGTGCCGTAGGTTAGTCGGAAAGGAGTTTCGCCTGTGCTCGAATGGGGTGTCGTCCTGTACGCCCAGAGTACACTATGTAGTTCCTCGACCCAGGCTTTTTTGGCTTCGCCGAGTCTTCTCTTTAATCCTCGGAGGATGACTCGGTTGGCTGCCTCGACCTGCCCGTTCGTCTGAGGGTGCTCGACTGAGGTGAAGTGCTGCTTCGTGCCGAGCTTGGCCACAAACTCTTGGAATCTTTTGTCAGTGAACTGGGTGCCATTGTCGGTGATTATGGCTTGGGGGACCCCGAACCGGGCAAGTATGTTTCGTTTGTAGAAACGGAGCACGTTTTGAGATGTGATCTTGGCAAGCGCCTCGGCTTCTATCCACTTCGTGAAGTAATCGACGGCGACCACGAGATATTTATTCTGGTACGATCCGACCGGGAAAGGGCCGAGGAGGTCCATTCCCCAGGTGGAAAAAGGCCAAGGAGAGGAGAGGGATTTGAGCTCGGTGGGAGGAGCTAGGTGCATGTCGGCATGCCGCTGACATTTGTCGCATTTTTGAACATGCTCTTTGGCGTCCTGCTGCATGGTCGGCCAATAGTAGCCGGCTCTGAGGGCTTTCCTTGCCAGCGACCGGCCGCCGAGATGCTGGCCGTTAATCCCTTCGTGGATCTCCTGTAGTACTTCCATCGCCTGCGAGTCGTCGATGCATTTGAGGAGGGGAATGGAGAAGCCGCGCCGATAGAGTTTATTTTCGATGACTGTGTACGAGCAGGCTCTCCTTTTAATGGCTGAAGCTTCCTTTGGATCGTCGGGGAGCTCGTCGTTCATGAGGTAATTGTATACCGGAGTCATCCAGCAATGGTCGTCTCCGATGGCAAACACTTGTATGGCCTGCGCGTTTTTGCCTACGCTCGGGTCGGACAAGATTTCTTGTATCACCGATTTGTTCCCTCCCTTCTTTCTCGTGCTTGCGAGCTTGGATAGGAGGTCGGCCCTCGAGTTGTGTTCCCGAGGGATGTGAGCGACGTCTGCCTTTGCGAATCCTTTCATCTTTTCTTTGACGAGCGATAGATACTCGGCTAGTGTATCGTTTTTGGCCTGGTAATCGCCGCTAACTTGCGACGCGACCAGTTGTGAATCGGTATAAATCACGACTTCCCGAGCGCCTACGTCTTTGGCAAGGCGTAGGCCTGCTAGGAGGGCTTCGTACTCGGCCTGGTTGTTCGATGTGGCGAAGGAGAGGACTAAGGATACTTCGATGAGGAGCCCCTCGTCGTTCTCCAAGATGATACCGGCTCCGCTGCCCGCGTGGCTTGAGGCGCCATCAACGTAGATGGTCCACTTATTCTCGGTGGGCGTTGGGGAGTTGGAGATCGTCGTCATCTCGGCCACGAAGTCGGCGAGTGCTTGGGCTTTTAGCGCTTTCCTGCCCTCGTACTGTATGTCGAACTCGGACAGTTCGAGGGACCATCTCAGCATTCTTCCGGCCATATCTGGTCGGCTGAGAAGCTGTTTGATCGGTTGGTCTGTCCGGACGATGATAGTGTGGGCGAGGAAGTAGTACCTCAGTCTTCTGGCGGCCGTTATTAGGGCCAGCGCGATTTTTTCTATCTGTTGATAGCGGACCTCGGGTCCTTGTAGGGCTTTGCTAGTGAAGTACACTGGCTTCTGCCCGTCTTCCGTTTCTCGGATCAGGGCCGCGCTGGCCGCCTCGCCAGAAACGGCCAAGTAGAGATAGAGAACCTCGTTGCTGTCTGGTCGGGATAGCACCGGGGGTTTGGAGAGCACTTGTTTGAGGTGGGATAATGCTCGTTCGCATTCCTCGGTCCATTCGAAAGCTGCTTCCTTCCGAAGAAGCTTAAAGAATGGAAGTGCATGCTGGGCGGATTTTGCGACGAAGCGGGATAATGCCGTGAGCATTCCGTTTAGCACCTGGATGGATTTTTTGTTGGTGGGAGTAGGGAGGTCTGAGAATGCTCGGCATTTATCAGGGTTGGCTTCTATTCCTCGCTCTGTTAAGTAGAAGCCGAGGAATTTGCCCGCCCGCACTCCGAAGGTGCACTTCTCTGGATTGAAGCGCATCTTGCAGGACCTGGCCTGCTCGAAAACCCGCTCGAGATGTAGCGTGTGGTCGGAGTCTTCTCGAGATTTGACGATCATGTCGTCCATATACACCTCGAGCGTGTCGCCGATTTCTCCTCGGAAGACCTTGTTCATCATCCGCTGGTAAGTGGCTCCGGCGTTTTTGAGTCCGAAGGGCATTACGTTGTAGTAATAATTGCCCGATTCGGTCATGAAAGCCGTGCATTGTTTGTCGCATTTCGCCATGGGAATCTGGTTGTAACCAGAATAAGCGTCCATGAAGGACAACAGTTTATAGCCGGCCGAGTTGTCGACCAGTCTATCAATATTAGGTAAAGGGTAGGCGTCCTTTGGACATGCCCGGTTAACATCAGTATAATCAACGCACATTCTCCATTTTCCATTAGATTTTTTAACAAGTACAACATTTGAGAGCCAAGTTGAATACTTGGCCTCGGAAATAAATTTTGCCTCTAGGAGGTCTTTTACAGCTTTCTCGGCAGCCTCCGCTTTCTCGGGAGACTGCCGACGCCTACGTTGTACTACGGCCTTGGCGGTTGGATTGATGGAGAGGTGGTGACAGGCGACCTCAGGGTCGAGTCCGGGCATCTCTGCGGCGCTCCAGGCGAACAGGTCGGCATTGGCTCGAAGGCAGGCTACGAGTTGCTTCTTCGGCAGGTCAGGGATGCCTTTGCCGATCTTCACTGCTCTGTCGGGGTTGTCTCCCAGGGGGATCAGCTCGAAGTCTCCGTCGGGGACAGGCCGGACGGGATGAGGGGCTTTTGATAGTGTCTCTTCCCCGGATTTCAGTTCTTCCTGTGTAAACCTTGCGTCAAGGTCGACTGAGCTGACGTTGGCCGTTGGAAGCTGATCTTCCCGAGGATGCTTGTCTTCGGCTCTAGGTTTTTTGTTGGAGCTGGTCGGAGGGGCGATCAGCTCTAGTCCTTTGACGGATGCATCGAAGATCCTCCTCGCAGCTTCAATGTCGGCGTTGATGGTGGCCACTTTCCCTGTCCTCGTGTAGAACTTCATCTTCAGATGGACCGTGGAGGGCACGGCGGTTAGCTCGGCCAGTGTTGGGCGTCCGATGATGCAGTTGTACAGTGTTTTGCAGTCGATCACCAAAAACCTGGTTTTGACTTGCCTGGACGCTTCCCCTTCCCCGAAGGTGACAATCAGCTCGACGTAGCCCCATGGTTTGGTGGTGGCTCCGTTAAAACCTTGGAGGTCGGAACCCACATAGGGAGTGAGGTGCGAGTCGTCCAGCTGAAGTGTTTGGAAGAGGTGGGAGTACATGATGTCGACCGAACTACCTTCATCTACCAGGACCCGTCGAACATCGAAGTTTGCCATTCTGGCTCGGACGAGGAGGGGAATGGTGGCGTTTGGAGCTCCGCCGGGCAGTTCCTCGAGGTAGAAAGTGATTGGCTCTGACTTTCCTCGGAATTTCCGCAGAGTAGGGCCGAGATCGGCATTGGCGCTGAGTAGCTCGTCGAACTTTCTCTTGACTGAACTGACGGTGAGAGAGCCGGGGTCGCCGCCGTTGGAGATGACCATTGCGGTGGGGAAATGTTCCCAGGTGCTGAGGGCGGTCGTCACGCCGACAGAAGGGATGAAGTCTTCCGGTCGGGTTATGGACAGTGCGACTTGAAGCGGTCTGCTGTCTGGTGAGTTCCCCTCGTCAGAATTTCGAGGGATGTCTCTTCTGGAGGGTTCTCCCTTCTTGGTGTATCTTGCCAGGTGGCCTTCTTTGATCAGGGTCTCTATGGCATCTTTGAGGTTTATGCATTCGTCGGTCATATGCCCGTGACTCTTGTGGTACTTGCAGTACTTGGACTTGTCCGTCCCCGGTCTTGTAGGATTTGACTTCGGGGGCCTGATGTTGGATTTCTTGAACTCGGCGTTCTGGCAGTCGGCCAGGATTTTCTCCCGGGAGGTGTTCAAAGGAGTGTAGTCGTTGAAACGCCCTGCCGGTCCTCGCCGTTCTTTGACATCTCGGGACCTGTCGTCCCTTCTTTTGTCTTGTCTTCGGCGTGACCCTGGATCCTCGAGGTTTGAGCTGCGAACGGCATCACTGCCCCTCGAGGCTTTGATCGCGGCTGCCTCGCCTTCCTCAAAGTCGATGAATGCCTTTGCTTTGCGGAGGAGGGCATTCATCGAGTGCACCTTCTCAATCTTAATGGCCTTCTTGAAGTCACTGCCGGGGAGAAGTCCTCGCTCCAAGATGTACCTCTTCATGTAGTCGGCCGTCTGCACTTGGACGGCCTCCTTGTTGAATCTTTCAAGGTAATCCCGAAGAGGTTCGTTGGGTCCTTGTACCACGGCCTCGAGATTGGCTTCCGATTTCGGTTGTCGTCGGGAGGCTGTGAAGTGGCTCAAGAAGAGTTCTTTGAGCTCGGTCCAGGAATGGATGGAGTTCGGAGGGAGGTTCCTGTACCAATTCATCGCTCCCTTCCTGAGGGTGGTCGGGAAAATGCGGCACTTGATCGAGCCTCTGACGACGTGATAGTCCATGACCGCTTCGATGCTCCGAATATGGTCGTCGGGGTCAGTGGTTCCGTCGTATTGGTCCAATACTGGCGGTTTTTCCATCCCCCGAGGGAGGTGGGCTCTCCGGATATTGGCGGACAAGGGGCTGCGGAAGTCCTCCTCGTCGCTCGGTCCTGGTGAATGGTAGTGCCTGTTTCGTCGGGAATCCTCTTGGTTGTCACCCAACGCAGCTTTGGAGGGCCCCCGACGGCCCTGTTCGGGGGAGGGGCTTCTTTGTTCAGCGGTTTCAGGTTTCTGGTTCTTCCTGTTCTTTCTTGGTGGAGAACGGGAACGAGTCTTCCGGCGGCGATGTCTTCTCGGGGGAGACCTTGAAGAGGACGGGGAACGCCGACGGTATCTTCTCGGCGGTGAGCGCGAGGAGGAATAGGAGCGTGACCTGTAGTGCCTCCGCGGAGAGGGGCGACGTCGTCGCTGTCTTTCCAGTTCGTGAATTCGGTCGTCCTGAATTCTGAGGAGGCTGTTCGTCAATTGTATTTCTTTGAGCAAGCGGACGGTGATGGGGTCAGCATCCTCGGGAATGTTGAGCGGTTCCTCTTCTTCTCCGTGACGGGCTCTCCGCCTCTCGGAGGTGTGTGTGAATGAGGAAGCATGTTGCCCGTCTCGGAGGTCGGTCTCATTCACATTCTGGGCATGTTCCGGCACGTTGGTCGTTCTGATCTGCTCGCCGTTCTGAACGTGCCCTTCTGGAGGAACATGGTCAACATTCTGGACCTGTTGTAGGACCTGCAACACCTGAGTGTCCTGGGTTTCATGCCCGGACCTTTGTCGCCGACGATCCCCCCGACGATGATTAGCTAGCTCGCGGGAGGATTCCTCGATCAGCTCGTGAAGGAGGAAAGGGTCAGCGTTTGGGATGTTGTTGTTGTCAGCCATGACGATTGGAGATGATTAGCTTTGATCTTTGTTCTTTAAAGATGGGGAAGCAAGTTTCCCACAGACGGCGCCACTGATCGTACCTGATCAGAAGAATCGTCGTAGGCTGCTCGGACTGGATCTTCTAGGAAGGAGGAGGAGGGGGGTGTACCTGCAAGGTACTCCAATGCCAAAGTAAGATGACGAGCAAAGGAGCGCAAGTACTAGCTAAGAGTGAGTGAGAATTGAATACCTGACCCTCTAGTTAAAGAGGGTATATATAGCCCCCAGCGCTGGGCCATGATCTCGCTATTGGGTTGGATTCCCAAGCCCAACTAGGAGACTGCCAGGTTTCCTGAGCGGAAATATCGGAGGTGCGTGTACGCCCTCTGTCCTGGTTAACCGCTCCGAAGTCCAAGGGAGGACGCGGTCTTTTAGGAGCCACGTGGGATCCGAGTTATTCGGAGGATTGGATATGAAGGAGCCCTGCGCGGAGCAGGGTCCTCGGCAAGGATGATGTCCGGGGGAGAATGAACGCCGAGCGCGGTGTTGGTGCCGAGCAAGGCGTGTCGGAAGGCCATGAACTATACATGGGCCTCTGAGGCTTATTGGGCCGAAAGCGGTGTTGGGCCTAGTCTTGGCCCAGTCCGGAACAGATACAATACTCATCACGAGACCACGTGCTACTAATCGTATCGTGACTCCACATTTAGAAGAAACTACCCAAACACTATAGTGAAGACGAACAATTTTCCGTAGGTTTATGCAAGTGAGTAAATAGTTAGTCCAAAATCATAGCCATTTGAAGAGTAATAAATTTGATAAATGCTTATTCGAATTTCTATTCAGTTTATGGTTATGGATTAGTGCAATATATCATCTACTTGAAACATCATTTATGTTAATTTCAATTTCAAAATTAAAGTTTGTAGTCCTGTGTGTCTATCACTCAACCATATAAATCATGATTTTTTTTCACTTTTATTGAAACAATTGATCATTCATACTTTAAAACTATATTGTTGAGATTTGTGTAACAAATATTTTAATACATTTTGTGCCATATTTTTTCATGAAACCATTTCATCATCTTACAATGATTGAGAAAAAATTAAATAGTCGGATTATTGTGAACAAGGATATTGATTCAGATAATATTTTTAATGAGAATAATAATAAGGCAAAAGTGATTATCCAATTAAGTAAAACATTTACTGCTTAACATGTTGTTGTATATCTATCCTAATGATTCATCTTTGAGAGCTACCATGACAAAGTTCAGATAAATCAAATAGTTAACCATATTGCAATATATACTACAATTTAATTGACCATATTATTATTTATAATTTGCGCGCACGTACGCACACACATATATATTATACATATATACAAGGAGAGAATGATTAAAGTCCATGATGTGAATATAAGGAGGAAGTGGGAAGGGAGAATAAATGATTAGATATAAAATATTATTACTTAGGTTGATGCAAGAGAGTAATCGGTTAGTCCACAACCATAGGCATTGTAAAAGACTATTGCCAGTGCAATTATGTAAAATCCAATATGTAATACCACTTTAGCCGATGGAAAATATGGGGAATAATAATTATTGAGTTGATTGAAATGCTGACATAGCCTAAGATTCCAAACCAGGAGGGGATATGATCGTTGAGGAACATTTTTGTTTTTGGCTTATCATCGGGGGAACCTACTTGAGTGAGATGAGCATTTCATTCATTGGATTGTATTCTTTTTTTCTTTTACGTTTCACTCGTCGTAAAATTACACAAGAGTATGGGCTAGAACTTTCGCAACGTGGTATAAGCCATCACCAAGAACCATCCCACGAGTATGAAAATATGTGGTTCAAAGAATATACAATCAAGTAACCAAAGGAATGTATTAATAAAGATTTATTACATCATAATATGTCCAAATACATATTGTTCTAATCCAATTGTGTTTGGCAATTAGACTATTGTATGTAAGAGTTTAATGGACTGACAATATAACATTGATTTTTCACTTTAAATCTCAATAATTATATAAACCTACAATTTAAAATAAAATATACTAGAAATGTGGAAAGAGGACTTACTTGATAACCTCAAAAACCACTTAAGCTGCTTTTTGGTAGATCTGTAGGGTACCAGACTCCTCTTTTACCTTCAATGAAAGGCCATATGATATCCATGAAAGAATTTCACTAATGAGAAGGGATATAATGGTTATATATGGATTCATCATCCCAAAACCCATAGGTGGCACAAAAATCAAAACAGAACCTGGTAAGATGTACATAAATAAATAATAGAAGTTAACAAAAGTAGAAAAAGTATATGTTTTAGTTTCAATAAATATTCACATCCTATAGTTTATTATTTAAGTGACAAAGTCATTTTATCATGAGTATTTTTTATGCGCTTCTAGAACAAATGTTGGGAAGCTTGCAAATCCACAACCTTCACCAGCAGTAAAAAACCATTGGAAGAATCCCCACGCGAAGCTATACGAGAAGTATTTTCCAGTGTTTGTATTTTCTCCTTTGCTAGTTTAGCCCCTTTATCTCTTGGTGAAAATGGTCACAACATTCATGTTTAGACATGGTGTTTCCAAATCAATTGCACTTATAAACTTTAAAAAGTACATATGAAATTGGGGTAATATCTTTTTATAGAGCTGTTTGAAAGCTTCACCCATAAGTCCTTATGTTTTGAACCTATGGATTAATATATGAATACACAATATGCTAATACTTTTCAAATGGTTGCAATGGATCAACAATACACCTTTAACCCATTTTAACAAAAACAGTGAACTAAAACTTTATAGCAGACATAAAATCATAATTTAGGATTCTCGGTAACATACACTATATGAGATTGAAAGAGAATGATCATATAAAATAGTTCCAATTTCGAAGTTGTAAATCATAATTCAGAATTCTTAGTAACATGCACCATATAACATCTATTTACAAAACATTTATGTTAATTTCAATTTAAAATTTAAAGTTTGTAATCGGGTGTGTCTATCACTCAACCATATAAATCATGATTAGTTTTCCTATTTTTATTGAAAAAATTGATCATTCAAAGCTCTGAAACTATATTGTTAACATTTAAGTAACAATTTTGTTAATACATTTTGTGCTACATTTTTTCAGTAAGTCATTGTGTCCTCTTACAATGAGTGATAAAAGATGAAATAGTCAGATAAATGTGATAAAGGATATTGGTTCATATCATATATTTATTGAGAATAATAACAACAGTGGATATGCAATTTAGCAAAATATTGAATGCTCAAAATGTATTTATACACACCCTAATGATTCACCTTTGAGAGTTACCATGACAAAAGTTATGATAAATCAAATAGTTAACCATGTTGCAACATATATTCTAAAATTTAATTGACCATATAGTATTATATATAATATGTGCGCACGTACACTCACGCATATATTATACATATATAGAGGGGAAATGGTTAAAGTCTATAGTAAGAATATGAGGAGGAGGAGGGGAGAATAAACTATTTGATATAAAATATGATTTATTTTTTATGTATTATTTTTGTCCATTCTCCATGGGTGTTTGTACCATGGATTTTAACCATCATCGCCATATATATATATATATATATATATATATATATATATATATATATATATATATATATATATATATATATATATATATATATATATATATATATATATATATATATATATATATAGGGGACGACTCAAGTGAGAACACTTGGTTATTATGAGAAATGAGAACAATGAATCACGACCATTAAATTTTGATTTTGTTGATTTTAATGGACTGGATTGGTTTCTCTTTCTATGATCCGTAATATTTATTTTAAATCAACGTAGAAAGAGAAACCAATCCAGTCCATTAAAATCAACAAAATCAAAATTTAATGGTCGTGATTCATTGTTCTCATTTCTCATAATAACCAAGTGTTCTCACTTGAGTCGTCCCCTATATATATATATATATATATATATATATATATATATATATATATATATATATATATATATATATATATATATATATATATATATATATATATATATATATATATATATATATATATATATATTCTACTAATATTATCCTCTTATATGATTTTTCATTTTATTTGCTATAAAAATTATTTTTAATTTATAAATAAATTAGTATTCTTACATAAAATTTTATATTTGCAATTTTAATCGAGAGAAAAATAATTCAATTAGATATTGTCATCACAAATTTTCATAAAGTCAATTTTAATTTTAATCACTTTGATAAGTCTAATTCTTTTAATGAGGTAAAAAAAACGAAAGAAACTTATATTTCTATAACATTCATTTAGACATTGTAGTCACATGTATTTTCATAGCCAATATACACTTTTACATTAAAAATATTCGTAATTGTAATATATTCATAAACTTATCATTAAAAAATATTATTATATATTTTTATATTAGTTTCATAAACCAACTCTAATTTATATATTATAATATTTGATATTATACAAACACAACAAAAACACTCCCGCACCGGCAGTGTCACGTGCAACGCGTGAGTCAATATCTAGTTACACCACTAATTATAAGAGATAAAAAATGAATAAAAACATTCCTATGATTACTAAGGTTCTGATGCTTCTCTGAATTGTAAAAGTTATCCAATAAAATTGTAAAAGTTGAAATTTTTAACTTGTATAGAAAAGCGATGCCCAAACTTTGTTTTCTCAAAATGCCATAAACATTGCTAGTTTGAATAAATATTTGGGGTTAAAAATATTTAAGTTTTTTTTTAGGCACATTAAAAATAATTGTTCTGTTTTTAATATAATACTATTAATTTTTAATCCAAGTGACATTATTAATTTTTAATTACAACTTTTTCGTTTTTACTTTCACGTATTGTGTAAATAATTGTTATGTCTATAATAAAATATTATTCAATTTTTATGTCTATAATAAAATATTATTCAATTTTTATTATTATTTTTAACTAAGTACCCTTAAATATGTTGTGTATATTTTAAGTGAAAACATCGTTGTACATATTATAAATTATTATTTACTGATAATTTATATACTTATATTTACAAGTTTAAATGTTATTTTTGCCATGAATTTAAGGGTACAAACTATTGCTATTTTAAAGACTAAGCCTCAACTTTTTTGGTTTTGTAGATAACATACATTTTTTCCAATCCACCTATACTAAGAAACCCCAACATGTTTCCTAATAGAATGAAAATTTTTCCAAACCTTAATAGTGCGGCCTGACATTCACAAAATTTAAAATTATCCATGCAGCAATGCTACTGATATCAATGTCAAGAAAACAAAAACAAACACCATGTCTACAAAACTAGTTGAGAACAAACAAGCAAAACCAACAAAACATAACACATCTGTCCAGAAATTATAAAAATAACACATCCATAAATACTACATAGTCTACGACTTAATCTCCAACACGCCCCTTAATGCGATACTCAATCTGCTTTTCCACGCTCTACAGCCACCAAAATCGATTCCACCGTAGGATATGTGATAGAGAAGCGCAGTGTGTCTCCCTTCTGAAGGTTGCGGTATTTGCAAAAATCCGACCACATGCCGCATAAATACCTATCCACCGTGCCCTCCCTCTTCATCATCTGGCAGTAGTAGGGGACATCATTGCTGCGATCGATCAAGGTTACTCTGGGAATCTTGCCATAGATTCATTCACGAATGACAGCTCTTGGAATAAACTGAAACAGAACAAATAAACACCAGCTTTACGTTACCACTTACTATGCAGCATTGTACATTTTGATTATAGCTACGGTCATATGTGACTTACCAAAGCATTCTTTCTCAGCTTCTCAGGGTTGTCCATAATCCTGGTCCAGCTAACCTCCTTAACAGACACCGGTGCAGGAGTGGAACTCCTACATATGTTAAACAAATACCGGTTTATATAACAACGTAATTTTATAAAATATGAACAACATATATATATATATATATATATATATATATATATATATATATATATATATATATATATATATGAGATGATTATATGTGCAATGGGATATTCATTGACATATAATGCTTACCTTCTATAATTAGCACGTGCGACACCCCTGCGAGAAAGTCTTGCATTGGCTTTGTCTTCCTGCAACTTTGCTGATTTGTCCACACTGTTTCCGACAACTTGCCTCTTGCCTTTCACCCTTTCCGACATTCTTTTCGCTCCAGAATTCCTACGCCAATACAATAGGAAACAGGATAGGATTAATGTCATCATTTGTACATTTGTACCTACTAATTCAACGACGATTATATTCTTACACCTTTCGGTCTAACGTATTTGACAACGTATTCACGGCACAACGTATTTACCATTCAAATTGCTAATGCTAAGTAAAGCACTTGGTATATATATATATATATATATATATATACACAAACGAAACTGATATTCTAAAGAAGTTGGTTATAACAATTAAAGACCAAATCACGAATACCTTTAGGATGACGAAGTTTGAAAAGATGCCCTGTAGACAGCGGCATGATAGCTTTTTTTTTTCCATGCTGAACAACATTGCCTGACTTCTGTTGTCTCCCTTTGTTGCCTTCTGGAATTTCAGCATGATCCACAACATCTTTTCCCAGTTCACCCTGTTCATCTTCCTCAGACAGAGGTTCTGGTTTCACCAACGCTGCATCTATTTCCTCAATGGAATCCATGCTTTCTTTTTTCACACGACGACACTCCTCTAACATCTGTTTCAACACATAACTCCGTGTTCGTTTCGGAATCTGTTGGATTTCAGCCGGACGAACCACACCCCTGCACAATAACAAATACTTTACTAAATATTAAAGTGTTCCTCGACGGTATGTGATCATTGTATCTCATCGTTGATAACCGTGGTACTTTTCTAATCTCAACTACGCCGTTGGAGTTTCATCAACATACATGCATGGAAAGCGAAAGAATAACTATTTATCCAAATCAATGGCCACTGCGACCACATGCAACCCAAAAATAAACCCTAAATCAAACGGATAGAATCTAACCTTGATGTGGTGGTGTTCACCGTAGCTTCTGATGGGTTGAATGAAATTCCTTCCATTACGTTCCACACTCTTGCTCCGATGACTTTCGATTACACCGTTTTTTTCCGCCTCCAACAATGTCGCCCTACGAAAGAAAAGACAACACAGAGTATTCTAAGAGAGTATTCTGAGAGACAGAGCGGTTGTTATGTTTGTTTCATTGCGTTTCCCAGGCTATCATGTTTAGGTTTCCAAAGTTGTTTTAATGAGGGAAATATCTAACGTCTATTCAATTACTTACCAGTTATTTATCTTTAAATTTGGAACATCATTTACGTTTATAAACAAAAATATATTATATAGAGGGTTTAAATATTAGCAGCCTTAATAAATTGGTTTGTAAAACAATACTTATTACTTTATATTTGCTAATAAATATTATTTTTTTATACTTTTATTTAAAAAGATCATGTTAATGGTCATTTTCAATTGCCAAAGACCAATCCAACCACATAATATATTTCTTCTCATTTTAATTTCCTATTTATTTTTAATAAAATTCAAACATGTTAAACACTTTTTTTACAAGGAAATAAATTAAAGATGTCACTTAAAATTATTTGATCCACTATTTACAACAGTAGGTTCTATTACTCTGTATTTTCTCTTACAAATTCTATATCATAATTTTTTTAAAAAAATATATATCTTATATTATATTCTTTTTTGTTTTACTAAATTTTATTTCTTATACTAAGAAATATAAACCCTACATTAAAATATCAGTTATATATCTGAAATGAATGAATGCGCATCCAATACAACAACCCGTGCACACGCACGGGTTAGTTACTAGTTTTTTCATAAAAACACTAAACATAACATACAATTCCTAATGTTTTAGTCATTTTAGTCTTTATTCTCTAAGGAGACTAACTATACACATATTTTTGTCATAATTTTAAATCTTGATATTTATGACAAACTTATGGTTTACAATCAACAACAATAATATTTTCAAACGGTTGGATTTTTTTTTTTTAAAAATCAAATGGAAGGTTTTATCAAACTTAAATGAAATTTAAAAATGAGTTTAATCAGAAGATTAAAAATATTAGATGAGATGTACACTACAAGAAAATGTAAGATTAGCTGCCATATTTTTACTACCAATTTATGTTATGGCTAATCTCAATTTAAAAAACATTGTTTTACACAAACTAATAACATACTGCTTTTTTTTCCTCATAACTTATAATTTTAGATTAATAATTACATATTCTTTTTCTCTAATGTTCACAATATTCTGAGCGAGCCATTGTTTATCGTATCTCACCATTTCCGCTCAACTACGTTCTCCGTTCCCGATCATCATCATTCTCCGTCTGCAATCGACCTCATCCTCTTGCGTCTCCCATCGCATCATTCTCATCCATCTCCGATCGCATCCTTCTCCTCCATCTCCGATCGATCAATTCTTGCTCATTCTCCGATTGAACGCATTGGTCATAGTCTCCAATTGATCTCCCATCCTCTCTTTATGTTAGATGGATAAATATTCTCCTCTCTCTCCTACTCACTCTTCAAATTCCTAAGCAATTTCTGATCTCGAGCCCCAAATCCAAACCCTAGTACAGAGTTTTCATCTTCATCATGTTTAGTTGATGGTTCCAAACCGAGTTTTTAGTCGATTTAATCATGATTCACATCTTTTGTTTCTCTTATACTTCAATTTCTGATCTCAATTTTAGTTTCTCTTTTCTTGTTTCATTTTCTCATGAATTTAGGAAACTTAGTTGAATTAAGTTAATGCATTTATCTAATTCGGTTCAATTTCATATTCTAGAGTAATTAATGACTTTGATCTTATTACTACATTGGGTTTTGATCTTTATCTTTCACATTCTCATATCTAATGTATTTGTGTTTTGTGTTTTCATAGGACAAAATGTTAGAACAAGATTTGTTCTGATCAATATTCTTGTTTTGATGATAACAATATATATGAATTTTGTATAATACAATGTAGTACTCTAATCCTTTGCATTTTCCATTTCAGGAAATATATAAAGAGTATGCACAATTCAGCGCTCAGAAGCACTGACTCAGAAGGTTCAGGATTGCAACACCAGAACATGCTCTCGCAAGACATCAGAAGATGGTCAAGCAGAATCAGAACATAGTCTATGAAGCATCAGAAGAACATGAAGTCAGAAGAAGCACTGAAGTTCTTATGGTATCACGCTCAAGCTCTTCAAAGTCAGAAGACAAGAAAATGCTCTGCACCAAGCTGTGACTCTGATTATTCAAACGTTGTATTCACAAATCTGAGATCAGAAGCTAGTACTAGATTACAGGCTATTAAGTCTAATCTCATATTGACAAAAGGAACGTTAGAAGCTACAAACGGCAAAGTCAGTAAAAGCAGGAAAAGCATGGCTCGAGGTAGTTGACAAAAGTGTGAAACATTACATGAAAAGCTGTACTATTCACGCAATGCATTAAATGCAACCCAACGGTCATCTTCTCAAACGCCTATAAATATGGAAGTTCTAATCAGAAGCAGCTAACCAATCTCTGCAAAAATACTGAAACGCTGTTGTTGCACCCCAAAATTTGCCCACATATTTAGTCCTAAATGGCTTTTATATCATATTCATATGCATACCCCAGGTAGGTCATTCACTCAATACATTCATTCATATCATTGTTATTGATCAAAGTTGATAGAAAATGAGTTTTTATTGAGAAGAAATTTTTGTTTAAAAGAGAGGATCTGAGATTTAATGGTGTGGAATCATCTCCATTGAAGTTCTTATGAGATTAGGGTTTTACTATCCTCGGTTCAATGCATTGAATGGAAAAGGAAAGCTTCAGGATCATCTGGTCTTCCCAAATAAGGGTTTTTAACCAAAGTCAACGTAGTTGACTTTTTGGTTAACATTTTAATCAAGAGCTGATTTTACGGTGTGAGATGGCATGAGGTTCATATGGAAGTATTCATTTGATTTTCATTGGTTAATGTCTGATTGAAGTTGAATTGAAGATTGATTAATCATGAATCGCATTTGGACTGAAAAGTCAAAGTGTTGACTTTTTGGAATTTTGGTCAAAGTCGGGTTAACTTTCATATTCCTGATTTTTGGTGAAAATTTAGTCAAAGAAAAGTCAAAGGAATAAGTGAAAATCAAGAAATATTCAAAATTACTAAAAGTGGAAGTTAGTTGAAAATTGAAGTTGTCATAAAAAGAAAGTTCTACACTTAGAATAATTTTGGAAAGTTTGAGAATGGTGGAGCAGTCAACTTCAGTCCCATTTTACACATGGATAAAGGCATAATTTCAAAACAAGTTCAATAGAAAAAATGTTCATCTCGTAGCATACTACAAGTTTGTATTTGGAATTATTTTCTAAGGATGCCTAGATCAAGAGATATGGAGGTTGGAAGTTGTGGAATTCAAATTGTTTCATGTTAAGTTGCGTGGCAAATTCTAGGCACAGCGCATGCAAATGATCAAACACGTGGCGTGCCTTCTTCGAAGTTATTTCCAGAGAATTATTTGCTCCTAGTGGGTACAAATTCAATATCAATCTGCTCTCCCCCATGACTTCTATCCACTGAGCTAGAGATCGTGAGTTTTGGTCGTGCGGTTAAGGAGATACCAAGTCTCAAAGTCTTGCTCCTGAAAATATATTTGGCTGATGTCGTTAGGCAGATCCTCGTGCGGGCCATGCAGTAGCGGTAGGCCATGTTTCCCAATGATTTCAAGGGGATTACAATCATTATTTCTCGACAATCTCGACATCAAATTTCTTCTACCCTGTGTAAGCTTTACATTGAGTTCAAAAGTGAGCCAAGTGGTAGACTACGGCCAGAGCTCTAAACACATGAAGTTGGCATCATGCCCAGTTCGTTATTGGCAAGGCCCCCATGTTAAACTTGCTGCGGCACGTCTGCACCATATAACCATACATCAGTATTCTACCATAAGAATCCAGGTATTTTCTAAACACGTAAAAGCATGCACAAGGACTTACCGTAAATCTCATAAACTTGTGCATTAAGTTGTTGAGAAAAGATTTTCTATAACAACACACACCATAGCTATCCCATGCAACCCTCATATATAAAACAAACAACCTCTCTCTTTTCTCTGGCCTCACGCTCACTCTCACCACACTCCAACTCTCTCTCTAACAAACTCCATAACCGTTTCCATAACCTTCAATCTTCCCTCTTCATCATCTTCATCAACCATAACAACCTCCCTCAACAAACTTCTCCGAGCAACCACCACCACCTACATCCACCATCGACCATCACCATAACAACAACTTCATCTCTCTCATTTACTCTTCGCCTTCATCTTCATAACAGAATCAAGCACAACCTCCATACAACCTTCAGCCCTTCTCGCCATCTTCAAGCAACTCCATAACAAACTCCGTAACCATCTTCATTTGTTATCATCAACTTTCATCACCACAACCAGCTCCATATCCTCTCCGTAACGACTTCAGAATCGACTCCGAATCAGCTCCTTCTCCAAGTTTCATAATCTTCATCAAGGTTTGTTTCAAGTCAAGCTCTCATATCAGCCATCATCATCACGGTTTTCAAGGAAGCTACATCAGGAGTGCGCCGCATAACATCATCAAGAAAGCGTAAAGATGTAGAGTTTTCTCGCGTTTCTGATTCAAGATTCGTCAGGTAAGGATTCTTAATCCTCCTTAGCATTGTAGTATCATAGTAGGAGCATATAGATATAGGTTGCATCTGTGAGCTCCTTACCACCGGGAGGGTGGAGTTAGACTCAAATGTTCGTGGTGGTTATATGCTGCATTCTTTGATTCGTTTTTTCGATTCGATGTTGTGTGTCATAATTCGTGATGATAGAGTGCTTAGACGTTGAAACCAATCATATATTCAGGTTCTACATGAAATTTCGAGTGAAACAGTGTCTTGTGTTTTTATTTTGATCGTACTTTTTTTTTCGCCGCCGTGGATGTTGTTTTGGTTCGCCGGAGAAGAAGAAGAAAAATGTTACTGCTCACGTGAGGTTCATGAGAAACACTGTTCACGTTCAACCATTTTTCTTGTTTGTTATTCCAATTAATTTGGTTTTGTTAAATGGTGATTTAATTGATGTTAGGAGCTGATTGGTTTAGGATTCATTCTTGTCATTTAGTGATTTAGAATAACTTGACAAATTGATATGGGTTACTGCATGTGACGTTTTTGTTAATAAAATAGAAACTATGGTATATTATAATAATTGCATGATGCTGCTGTGTGTATAAATATTGGTAATGTCACATGCTAAGTAAATAAATTGAGACTGAATAAATGAATCTGGGCCACGTTTAGATGTTTGGGGTTTAGCCTCATCGTTTTTTACACCCCTTGGGTTGAGGCCCAACGCTCAGTATAACACATTTTAGTTCATTCTTTTGCTAACACACACCTCTGGCTAGACAGATTTGATGTTTATTTCAATTTTGTTTCTTCCATAACTTTTGAGTCATAAATCAGTTTTAGGTGAAATAAAAAACCAAAAAAAATACATTGTAGGTAGACTTGTGTGTATAAATATTTTTAGTATTTTTTGTAGGATTTTAGAAATTGTTTTTCTATTTTTAATGAATCTTTTCCTTCAACATGTTCATTTTCTTTTTAGGTTTGATATGTTTTACAAAATAATTTGTTTAAATGCCTTAGGGATAGAATTTAATTGCCATTTTTTGTTTGATATCAGTAGACTCATATACCATATTGTGTGTGAAAAATAAAAGTCCAATTCCATGTTTTGGTTAGGTTTTCATTAGGTTTTCTATACTCGGTTAATGTGCGTTTCTAAACGGATAATCAAGTGAATTTGACCTATAATTTGCTTTGCATTTATGCAATAGCCTTAGATCTTTTTGTACATATAATTAGGTATGTTTATAGGTCCTAAGACCTGGAATTAGATTTTTAAATCGTGTCTTCTTATTTTACTTGAATTTCCTTTCTTACATGTAAATAACTTGCTTTTAGTTAGCGATTGTATCATAACTTGTGCAAATGACCTATAATTTTGTATGAGGCTTCTTGACATGATTCCATGATTGTTTAGACACCTCTTAGAGGTTATTAGCTACTGACTTCCATCATTTGATTGCATTTTTCTAATTTCATTCACAATTTGAAATCGTTTAGTTAGTTTGACCTAGTTTTGTCTAGTTTTTGTTAGAACTTTGTGTTGCTTCAAGCTAATTGACTAAAAAGGATTTATATAAGGTCTTAGACCTATAAATGAATTAATATGATACCGACCTCAAGCTTAGGCTATGTGTTCATTTTCTTTTTGTTTTGAATAATTGATGTTTGTTCGCTAATTGTTAAGTAACGATTCATGCGATACTTAGGTGACTTCTTGTGAATATTTTTGTGTGGTGCCATGATGATTTTGTGTTTGATTTAAGACACTCAATTACTTGATTTGATACTGCCCTGGGGCTTTCTTCTCCCATTCTCATGCTTTGCCTCTTCTTTCACACTTTGATTGTTGTTAGTTTAAGAGGCGACGACTGTTTGTTCTTCCTCCACCTTTTGTGGATTGTTTTCTCTTAGGATTCATTGTGTGTAGTCTCTCTAAGGAGTAGACTTGGTTAGGGACTTCATTAAGTCACATACCATGGGTTCCATTTGCTTTTATCTTTGATTATCTCTTACCATATGCTTGCCGTGTTCCCTTAGGGCGGTGACTTCAATCTTCATTAAGATTAGTCACATAGAACAACTTAGGTTGTAATCTATGATGATAACATAGGTAGAGATCCCTTATCCTTGACCTTAGGGCCATTCTTATATGTTAGCATTAGGTTAGAAATGTATGTTCCCCTTTTGCATAACAAATAAAAACAATAAAACACCTTAAAACATTAATAAATAGTGAAAATTAATAAAAAGGAATGGAAGCTTTCGTCCCTCTTGTTTAAGGGGATCACTTGAGTGGAGATTCCTAAACTTAAAAAACACAAACCAAGAGTTGATTGAGTCTTCCTTGTTTAAGGTTCACTCGAGACGCTCGACATACTTTTGTTTTTCTTTTAAGAGCATGTTACTTCCATTCCAATCCCAGCGTGAGTCTCCAAAGGTCGAGCGGCGGAGTGTGATGTAACTGTTCACTAAAAAATACCAACAAATCCTAAAAAAACATAGAAAATCTTGAGCAGAACTACGGCGCTCTGATTCTTCTTAAGAGGATACGTAGGCATAGAGGCAACTCTAGCGAGCACAATAATTATTAAAAAACTTTAGGTTTAATCATGCATTGCATTAGTAATAGATACACCCTTTAGATAGAAACAAACATAGGTGGATACCATCGAGTACGATGGGCGTGAGGGGTGCTAGCACCTTCCCCTTGCGTAACCGACTCCCGTGCCCTGTTCTCTGGTCGAAAGACCTTGTTCTTATTCCGATTTAGGTTTCTGATATTCCTTTCCCGCGATGGGATAAATATATTAGTGGCGACTCTAACCCATTTTTCGCGGTAGCGACAGTTGTTCAAATCAAAGCTCACGAACTTCATCTTCAACCTCACAAACTCTTGTAATATTTAGTGAGTGTTAAGCTTAGAACTTAAGAGAAATATCACAGTTATGATTATAGCTTTTTAAGAAGCAATTCAAACTCCTGTAACATTTATTTTACATTGATTGTAAAAGGTTCCTAGAGTGATCAGTGAGATCAGTAGACTCTAGAAGACTTATAATTTATCTAAGTGGTGATTTCCTAGAGTGATCAAGTTGTGATCAGTATACTCTAAAAGACTTATAAGTTATTTAAGTGGAAAACCATTGTAATCAGATTGATTAGTGGATTAAATCCTCAGTTGAGGTAAATTACTCTAAGGGGGTGGACTGGAGTAGTTTCGTTAACAACAAACCAGGATAAAAATAATTGTGTTCATTGCTTTTTATCTTAAGAGTTTTTAAAGTCACACTTATTCAAACCCCCCCCCCCTTCTAAGTGTTTTTCTATCCTTCACAAAATGCTGCTTATAATTCACAATATGAAAAAGGAGAAGTAGGAGTCTGGTCTACAATATAGATGATGATATTAATAGGTTTTAGTTTAATTTAGTTCTTATTCTCATTGTGAATTGATATTGCTTTTGTATCAGGCTTATAGTAGATTTCAGTGATAACAAGAGTTTGTAATTTGCTAAATTAGTATGAACAAATTGATAAGATAGGAACTGATTCTTCTTAGAACATATATAATAAAGTCTCATGAAATCTTTAATTTATGTAATGTCATTGAATTTCATATACATTTGACATTTTTCTTGGTTATGTTTTTCTTTTGTTTTTTTATTTGCTGGAATTTGTTGAATTGGTTAAGGCTGACGTTGACTACATATGCATCCTTCTTAGGTTCAATTTTAAGGTCAATGTCCTTGAAATGTGGAGAAAGCGGTCATAGAAAACTATAATGGATCTGCTTAAGTCGAGGAGGCCTCTGAGTGCTTTTTTTTTTCATGTATGCTTCGTTGCTAAACATTTTTCAAATTTGCTGTGAATGTGGATTAGTTCATGATTGTAGCTATTTTTTTAATGTTTGCAGGTCTGAGTTCAGAGTGAAGTATGCAAATTCAAATAGAATCAATGGCATATCTGCGGTGAGTTGTTTGATCTAGTTTTACTTTTTATCTTTTATGATATTTTTGAAATTTTGAAACGGTTCCGAGGTCTTTTAAGTGAGTTACAGTGAATTTCAATTAGGTTAGTAAAGCTGGTTCTAAGGAGTGGAAAGAGATGTTCTATGCTGTGAGTGATTTGATTCTGTTTAATTGAAGAAAGTTTCAAAATGTTAATTTGTGTTTGATTTTAATATCATTTTGTTTATGTGTGTTTTTCTAGAGAATGCTCCTTACTTTGCTAAGGTGGGAAAGATGAAAGAATAATATGAGAAGATTAAACATGCCTATAATGCTAATGCAGAAAAAACAAGAAAGATGACTATGAGAAGATTATACGAGCCTACAATGTTAGACTGGTCCTCCTCTTTTTTGCTTTATTTTAGTTCTCTTATTTTTAAAACAAATGTGTTTCATTCATCTTAGTTCATCCAATTGGTTAGTTTAGCTTCTTAGCCCCATGATATGATATTTCAGCCAGTTGGTTAGTTCAACTTAGTCTATGATATATAGTTTATGGAAGTTGTGCTAACACAGTAACACGACGTACATTGCACGGAGGTGTGTACCCTATTGATAGGACATTTCTTCAAAGCTTGGAGATTAGATTATTACCTTAATCTTTTGACTACCTAGAACAATGAAATTACCAGCAAAAATATATAAGAGATTTCTGACATTGATTAGTTTACTTTCTTAGCCAATGGATTGCTTTTCCTAAATGAATCTTGTCATAGCTAGAGAAAAAATTATTTTGAATACTAAGTTGATATAGCATTGCATGACCATATTTGTAATGCCTCTATTTTCTCTAAGTGTGTTTGTCACCTTTAAATTGGCAATTAATCACAAAGTCCTATTAAGTGATTAATTGAAGAGATTTATGTTTTAATTTCCTATTTCTTGGAGATAGCAGCATGATTAGTAGTTTAACATATGTAGCAAGGACAAAAGGTAAATTCCACCCTTTTATTAATTATAGCCAAATAGAGAACAAACCCTCATTCTTGTAACATTCCATTCTCTTCAACAAAACATAATGAATTTTTCTTTACCCACCTTCCTATGGGGTCACCCCCAGCGAAAAACCAAAACTACCTATGCTTCGGAGATTCATCTCCGAAGTTTTTTTTTTTTTTTGAATTTTTTTTTACTTCAGAAATGCATCTCCGAAAACACCAAAAAATTGGTGTTTTCGGAGATACATTTCCGAAGTCAAAAAAAATTCAAAAACCGTGCATATTTTCGGAAGTTCATTTCCGAAAATATTGCTGCATATACAAATTTCCCTCCTTCACTATTTCATCATTTTTCTCCAAAACTTCTCAAAACCCTCTCTAAAACCCAATCAATCTCCATCCATTTTTCGCCCTAAAATCAAGTTTCAAACCGTTGATCACGTTAAAGGGAGCATAGAAAGCTACAATTTCAGGTAAACATCACTCATTTCATCCCCTATTTCACTACATTGATTGATAAATTTTATGCTAAAACTGATATGGTTCAGAAGTTCATTTCCGAAATATATTACCTAATAAATTTCGGAAATGAACTTCCGAAATATGCCCTGACAGTTAAAAAAAAACAGTTTTGGCCAATTTTGCTAATTTATTCATTTGTTACGTATGGTGCATCCGGACAATATTGTGCAAGACGATGGAGTATTAGTTCCGGAAATTGTCAACGTTAATAACAATTCGGTTATTGAAGTTACTCCTATGATCAATGCGGTCGATGTTCGACAACATTTTACAAATTATCGGAGCTTCGGTAGTCGCGAACAATTGATTGATTGGGTTCGGAAGGAAGCTAACAAACATGGATTTGGAATTGTTATTTTAAGGTCGGACAACGGAAATAGTAGGCGGAAAGCTTTCGTTGTTTTGAATTGCGAACGGGGTGGTAGTTATGTGCAATCAAACCGGGTGCTAAAACACGAGGACACGGGATCGAGAAAGTGCGGGTGTCCGTTTAAGTTGCGTGCTACTCGGAGGGTTGATGATTTGTGGCGGTTAACCGTAATTTGTGGAATTCATAATCATGCCTTAGATGTCAAGTTACAAGGACATCCAATGGCGTGTCGTTTGTCCCGCGAAGAGAGGAATGTGATATCGGACCTAACGATAGTCAAAGTGGCGCCTCGCAATACTTACCGATTTGAAGCGTAAGAAACTGGATAACGTTTCAAATATCAAGCAAGTTTACAATGAACGGCACAATCTCAAGGTTTTGAATATGGGCCCTCGGTCGGAAATGCAACAACTTTTGAAACTACTAGGCGATAACAATTATGTTTCAAGCTTCCGAACCTCCGAGGACAAAGTTATCGTGCGTGATATTTTTTGGACTCATCCCGAAAGTATCAAATTGTTCAACACATTTCCAACCGTTCTAGTCATGGATTCGACGTACAAGACAAACAAGTATAGGCTTCCTCTTCTAGAGATCACCGGTGTGACCTCGACGGACAAGACTTATTCGGTGGGGTTTGCTTTTTTGGAGTGTGAATTTTAGTTCGTTCCGGATCGTTTTTGTTTGTAATGATCATTTTTGTATGTATTGTTGTTTATCATGTAAAATAGGACCGATTCAATACATATATAATATAAGTATGTTTTATGTCATCTTTGTCTAATTTATGTTTAATGTCAATTCCACTTGTCCAATTTACACAACACACTAAGCAATCAACAAAATGCAAAATTTATGTCTGTTTCTGCATAATTCGGAAATGAACTTCTGAAATATGCTTGTCTGCCTCCTATTTTCGGAAGTTCATTTCCGAAATGTCCCCTGAGGAAGGATAAGGTTTGTTGGGTCATCATTGCTCCAATAAGTCTATAAATACAACACACTCTTCTTCATTCTCTTCACACCACAAAACACAAATGACACAAACCTACCCCCACCTAGCATTCGTCTACTTCACCACCGGCTACCCGATGCCGCTCCAATTTCGCTTCTCGCGCGACACGCCGTTTGGGGAGTTGATAACGTCGCTCAACACACTTTTGCGCTATCCCGAGAATCGAAAGGTTGTCAAGCTCGAGTACCGCTCGCCATCGCTTAACGACGAGGGAGGCATTAAGTTCACACCTTTTGAGATCAAGAACGACGAAGATTTAGCGGTTTTGTGGACAACGTTCGACCGATTTTCTTCGAAAGGCCCGATCGAGTTGGACGCGAAACTTCAAAGATCGGTGGACGACGTTATCAAAATGTTGACTCATACCCACCTACCCGTGTTCAACGATATGTAAGTTTAATTTTCAGTAATATTATCGTTGTAATCTTCACCCGATTAAATAAAGCGAATCGTTGTTGTTTTTCATTTTTCTTCTGTCCAGACATAAATTCGGAGGTTCATTTCCGAATTCTCTCAAGGGGGGTGCGTTCGGAGATGAACTTCCGAAAACACCACATTTTCTGAAAAGTAACTTTATTTCGGAGATGCATCTCCGAAATCAATATTTTATATTAAAAAAAACACGTTTTCTGAGATACATTTCCGAAAACACCTTTTTTTACAAAAAAAAATACCTTTTCGGAAATGAACTTCCGAAACAAGGGGTAGTGTGGTAAATTCACCAGGGGTGGGCAAGAAGGTTAGGAGGTGGGTGAAGAAATTTTCAACATAATCTAAGTGATGGAATGGGAAAGAAAATAGGAAACGTGGAGTTGGATGGTTTATCAATTGAGTTGCATGTGGAAATTAAAGAAATTAAAGATCAAGGCCTTGTGTTGAGACGGTTGATCAAGGGGGAAGCTTCCCAAGACATCCAAGCATCCAATTCTTCATCATCTTCATTTCTCATCGAATGAGAAAATCAAAGCTATATCATCATTATCTTCTCTTGCAATTTTAGGTTTGATAAAGGTGGATTTCATAGTTAGTAAAATTGTGGTAGATTATGAGTGTGAGTGCATGTGGGAATGGGGAGTTATATCTTGAATCGATCATGTGTATATGTTTGTGAATGGTAGTGTGCATATGAATTCATGTTTATGATCAATTGATATGCATGTTTTGTTCTCCCTTGATGGAATTGAAGAGTACGTTGGAAATCTTGCTTTAGAAATGCTTGTTCTTGATGTTATTATATTCACCATGCCTATGTGATTGATGAAATGTGAAAATGCATGATGGTCGGTAGTATAACATGTTCAAGTTGATGCTTTATTTTGTTGATTCATTCATAATATTAGTATATGTTAGAAATGTGTTTAGATTGAAGAAAAAGTGATAAACAAGTGGATTTTGGACTCAGGACTCGGTGGGTATTCTTATTCCACTTCAATACCTTTTTTTAGTCCGATTAACCCCACCATAGGTTTATTGGATGTGAATTCCTTCGTATACTAGAGTAAGGCGTATGCTCATTTGGACATTCACTTGAGTTATGCCAAAGTGAGAGTTACATCATTAATTTCCACTCTGTCTTTCCCGAAGTGTCCTTTGTGTTCAGCTTGAATAATCAAATGTATGTTCTATTATACGAATGTAGTGAATGAACGGGCCTAACCTTTTGGCAATGCGCTTGGGTTACACACCTACACTATTGAGCGGTGTTCTTGTGGTGGTCCAACGAGGCGTATACCCCACTTATCGTTAACACACTTGTGTTATTGATTGGTGTGCTTGTGTAGCTTAATTGGGTAGGAGTATACCATTATGTATTATGTGTCGTAGTCTTGGAGTCTAACAAGAAATATCCTCCAAGTAGTTTACTCATACATTAAATGACATATATTTGATTCGCACACAAAGTTTGATAACTCGAGGAAAAATAAGATTAGAAAAAGAAATGAAAAGGACAATAAAAGGCAATTGTACCTACTAAGTTGGGTAACCCTCGTCCGGTTACTCAATCCAACGGTAGTTGATTCCTAATGCCTACTAAAAAAGTGTTTACGAAAATTGTGTGAATAAAAGTGACTAGTTCCCGAAATGCTAGTTTGTTTATATATTATGAATAATTGAATAAAGCAATAAAATAAAATTCCTCGATTACCATTCCATGTGTGATGGTTATTTATTTTTAAATTGCCTTAATTTGATTATCTATAATATAAGAAAATTTGTTGTTCTGGAAATCACAAAAATACTCTTTTGTCATCTTAGTCTAAATTATAAATTTGAAAACAAAAAATGTCTTTTGTTGGTTTTTTCAAACTCACTTTTCACTTTTTACTTTTTCACTTTTCACTTTTTCACTTTTCCAACTCACTTTTCACCTTTCACTTTTTATTACATTATTATTATTATTATTATTATTATTATTTCTAATAAATTATTAATCAAAATATTCCAAAAAATTATTTTTTAATAAAAAAATTATTATGATCATTTTAAATGATTGTTAATTTACATTTAAAATAGTATTTAATTTTTAAAAATTAACTTTAGCAATTGAATATTAATAAGAAAGAAATATAATTTTGAAATAATTTTTATTTTAAGATACAATATTTTTTAAGAAAATAATAATATTTTTAGTTTAAAAAAATATTTCAATTAAAGTGAATTTAAAAATATACTTGAAAAGATGTGTTATTGGATAAAATACAAAAATGTGTGTCATTTATCATTAACTTTAATTTATATGATTTAAAATATTATTATATTAATATATGTCATTAATGAAGTTTATACAATTAAAATAATGTTTGCACAAATAAATATTAGAAAAATTATTATTTGTTATTGATGTCATTTCACAAATATATGTTATCAATGTAAATAAGATATATATATATATATATATATATATATATATATATATATATATATATATATATATATATATATATATATATATATATATATATATATATATATATATATATATATATATATATATATATATATATATATATATATATATATATATATATACGAAAAAAGTGTACTACTTATTCAATTGTAAGATATTACTATTATTTATAGTCAAATTCTATTAGTATCAAATCCTATTGAATGCAATCATTTTGTTAATAATTTTATGGATGGTAATTATTATTTGGCAAAGGAAAAATAAATGCAATGAAATTTTAATAAATTTATTTTCTTCTAATATGAAAATTATATAAAATAGAACAATGAAACTATTCATTCAAATATTTAAATACGAAAATTAATCAACTATTAAAATATTGAATATTAACGGTAATACGAAATTACTTATCAAAATAGTGAATATTAACGGGAACATGAAGTTACTGATCACAATATTGAATATTACGGAAACATCAAGTTACTGATCACAATATTGAAAATTAACGGGAACCTGAAGTTACTGATTAAAATAGTAAATATTAACGGGAACATGAAGTTACTGATCACAATATTAAATATTAACGGGAACCTGAAGTTAGTGATTAATTAAAATATTAAATATTAATGTGAACATGAAGTTACTGATCAAAATAGTGAATATTAACGGGAACATAAAGTTACTAATCACAATATTGAATATTAACGGGAACTTGAAGTTACTCATTGAAATATTGAATATTAACGGGAACCTGAAGTTACTAATCAAAATATTGAATATTAACGGGAACATGAAGTTACTGATCACAATATTGAATATTAACGGGAACCTGAAGTTACTAATTAAAATATTGAATATTAACGGGAACATGAATTTATTGATTAAAATATTTAATATTAACATGAACATATAGTTATTGATCAAAATATTGAATATTAACGGGAATTTGAAGTTAATGATCTAAATATTTTGCAATTAACGACGGGAACATGAAGTTATTGATCAAAATATTGATTATTAACGGAAACATGAAGTTATAAAAGGTTGTTTAGACATAATTTAATTTTGGTGCTTTCAATTTTGTTCCTGAATTTTTTTAGACACAATTTAATGTTAATTATTTTTATTTTTTTCCACAAAATGTTAAGTACTTTTAATATATATATATATATATATATATATATATATATATATATATATATATATATATATATATATATATATTTATTAAAAATATACATCTGAAACAAATACGCGTCTCGTACCAGAACCCGTGCGAACGCACGAATTTGTTACTAGTTACAATGAAAGGGGGAGAAAATCAAACAACAAAACTTGGGTACAGAACCATATTTTTTATTGATACTAAAAAATGAGTCTTTAGTCCTTAATTTGCGGTTCATGTTCTTATAATGCTCTTGGTGTTGAATTGAGTACCGAGGAAAGTTAACCTCAAATCGATTCGAACTTGGATTATCGAATGAGTAGTTGCGATAACATCGTTCACAACTTTTTATCTATGTGTTGTTGCATTTACATTTTCTTTATGTAAGCCAAGTTGCTTGAGGATAACCAACAATTCAAGTGTGCAAGAGTTTGTTAAAAAGTATTTTCACCGTGTTTATTGGCTGAATTTTAGCGTTTTCAATGTCATTTTATATCCCTTTTATTGCAGTAAGTTGGTCATTTATATTGTGTTGAAGGCATTGAGCGATTGACATCAATTTCAGAGAGAAACTAACGAAAAAAGCAAGAAAAGGAAAGAATCAAAATCTATGATGGGATGGCATGACACCTGGCATTCCCCAAAGGAGTAGGTTGTCATGGCCTCAAAAGAAACAAGGAGCTTCAGAGTTGAAGATCGTGATGGGTGGCCCGTCATCATCCATGATGCCTATCATGGATTCAATTTTTTAACATAGAACGCATTTGTCATGACGGGCTGACTGTCACGTGTCATGAGCCTGTCATGACGTCCAGTTTTATATTTTCTCCCACGTTTCAGCACTCTGTTTTAGTTTTCCGCATATTCTCACACGATCCTGCATGTTTTGTAGTTATTTGAGAGTACTAAGATAACTATAAATAGGGTTGTATCACATTGTAAAAAGAAGCCAAGCTTTATTTTGCACTAAGTTTATGTTAAAAATTCTGCATTTGTAATTTTTATGCAAGTTTCATTGTTATGAATTTTTGCTGCTATAGTTTTGATTTTGCTGATGTATTTAGATCATAAGTCTCCCTTCGAAGAACATTTAATTTCAGAAGTTATTTGCTTTCATTTTCTAGGTTCAATATTTATAGTTTTTAATTATGAATTCATTGTATACATGTTTTATTTCCCCATTTACCATATTTGAGTAGTTTAATGAGTCCAAAACATGAGGATTATCATAAATATAGAACTTATGAGAATCATATAGATATTTGATCGTAACAAGAATACAAATATATTTTGTAATTTTTGTTTTGAAAAGAAAAGACTTGCTACAATAGTAAAAGTATCGAGATATTGTTTACGCGCCAAAAGGGTGTAAACAGTATCCAACTTGGAAATTCAAACTTTTGATTTTTAGATTATGAAAGTGTCTCTAAATTAATCGATAGACTACTGCTATTTTGAAAATGATCTTTAAATTTGCACTGCAAAAGTAGACGGTTGTGCATCTAGTCCAGTAACACGCCGATGAAAGTGAGTGTTACCCATAGTTTTATATTTTCTACAAAAATATAATTCTCGTTATGAATAGGTGCTGCAATTTGTATGTACAAAGTTGGTAAATAAAAATATTTGTTTTGTTATCTTATTTTAATATTGATTTAAATTCGCCATTTTCCTTCTTTATTTTTGAAAAAAAAACTAATTTTCGCGTAGCATATGATACACATAGAAGTAATAGATAACAATTCTTGTTATTTGATTTTTAGAGATACGATAATTCTTTTTACCTTTGATATAGCCCTATATTTATGGCCTATCAATCTATTATCGAGAGGGGTATATTCAGTGTTTTAAAAACCGGACCGGTCATCGAATCGGTGAGGGTACTGAGTCACTGGTTTATCGGTCAAACCATTGGGTCACTGGTCGAACCGCACGACCAAACCGGATTAAACCGGATAACTCGGTTGAATAGACTTGTCATTATATAGGTATAAAACCGATCGAACCGGATGATTCAGTCTCTAAAAAATATAACTAGCTTTTAAATTTTTTAAAAAATATCATATCATAAATTCACAATTTCATAACTTCAATTCAAATTTTAAACAAAGGTATCACAGTAAAAAATTACAAAGTCTAATTGCAAATAAAGTCTAATTACAACATAATCTAATTGAATAGTTTATAACAAAATAACTACAATGTGTACCAAATTTAATTCAAAATAGGATCCTCCTAAAAAGAAAATCAAATAAAATTCAATATGTTTATGCTATTTAGGAAAATTTATTAACAAATATAACAAATAGACAATAAAGTTTTTAATTTGTCACTAACGAAAAAAATCATGTGAGAATGTTATTTAAGTAATACACTACTAAATATATTAAAAAAAAAGTTTAAAAGAAATGTTAAAAAAAAAAGTTTAAAAAAAAATTAAAAAAAAGTTTTAAAAAAAAAAAGCAATTAAACCGCCGGTTCACCGGTTTTTTCGGTTTTCTCGGTTTTCCCGGTTTTTCCGGTTTTCACCGGTTTCCACCGGTTTGATGGCATACTCGATCTGACTATTGAACCAGACCGGTTACCTGACCGGTTCCCGGTTCAACCAGTCCGACTGGCCGGTCCGGTCCGTTTTTAAAACACTGGGTATATTCTTGGACAATATCGCCTTGGAAAAGGTCGGGCAGGAGAAGGATAAAGTGCTTGAGGAGAATATATTTTGTAAAATTGATCTAAAGTGTGTGAAAAAAAATATATTTTTTATGAAATTAATTTAAGGCAAGTACATCTTGAGAAAAATCGGTGATACTGAGTCTTGGGAGAAACAAGAAATGAGTGTTAATATGTTTTAATTTAGGGATAAATCTAAATTTTCTGAAATTTAATTTTGAAGTGATAAAAATATATTAAATAACAGTCTATTATATAATATATTAAATCGATGGTACTAAAAATATCTGGACCATGATGGACCGAAATTATACCTCAAATCACTAGACTTACCCTATACCTTGCTCCAATACCTTATAGTTTTTTATTTAATAATAATTAAAATATTAAAAGGCTTTGGTGCAAGAATGTCAACTTGTTTTGTACCTACTATCAATAAAAACAATTTTATCCATTTTTAGTATAGAACCTATTATTTTTCTAATATCATCACACTTTTAATCAAACATTTTTAAAACTAGTTTGTTTTGCTTTTTTTTAAATGATTTTTATAATATTATGTAAAAAAAAATCTACAAATTTTTTTTTATAACAATTTTAGATTTTGTTAGTTATTTTTAAAATATTATTTTAGGTATTTCATCTATTTATGAAAATAAAAAATTAGAGATCAAAATTTCAAAAAATTACTTAATTTCGAAGCTATTTCAAATAGATTTTATAAAAATCATTTTTAAAATATAACTTTTAAAAAAATTGTGATTTTGAATAAATTTTGATTTTAAAAAATGTATGTTTATGTTATAAGATGTCCAATTAGTGTTTTATTTTAGAAAAAATTAATATAAAAAATTTATAATTTCAAAAAACTGTTTTGAAAAATTTATTTTTAAAAATATAAAGAAAAAAAAACCCATTTTTATAAAACTGGAACAAACAAACCCTTAATCTAACATCTGTTGTCATTTTTTTTCTCCATCATTCTTACCTTCTCACAGTTGTTTCTAGTTTTCTTTACCTTTCGTGAAAGCGATAATGGGAGTGTATTATTATTTTAGTGGTTTGTAATATTAATTAAAAATAAAAAAAAGTATATCAACCAGTAGTTACTAACAATAGGGAGTTAAAATCACACTTCACCATGGTGGTCACAAAATCAAATGGCACAAACTAAACCCCACCCTTTGTGATAGTGGGGTTGATCGATATAGTATAATAGTAACAACTTGTTTTTTTGAGAATTAACATAATCAATATAATTTGAGCGGATTTTAAAACTATTTATTTGTTTGTTTAAAAGTATTACCGAATTTTTATTAATATTTATATGATAAATAGTGAAGTGCTTAGTAGATTTTGCAAGATATTAGTATCTTTTCTGTGGTGATTTTTCTGAAAAATATATGTAATCTTGGTAAAAAGAGAATTAAATGATCATTAAAAAAAATAAGTTTTAAAATTTGGTAGTTATGATTATCGTAGAGGATTTGTTTCTTAATTTTTTGTGGTTAGATTTTGAATTTTTTTACTATTAAGTTAGTGTAAAATAATATTATTTTGACTTAGTTGCAATTTTGGTCCTCTTATTTATTTATTTTTTTTATTTTGATCCCTCTATTTTAAAATTCGAATTTTTAGTCCTTTTTTATATTTTATTTTTGGATTTTAGTCCCCTTTCTAATTTGAGACCAATATATAATGACATGTCATTAAACATGATGATGTGTCTCTTTCATTTTTATGAAATTTAAATCCATGTCATTTAAAACTATTATTTATTTCATTAATAATGTAAAATTATTATTTTTAATTAAAATCAAAATTAAATCGTTAGAATCATATAGAACATCCTTTCAGTAACTTATTTCAGAAAACACCATTAACAAGTATACAACCTACAAAAGTGTTGTGATTTTAGAAGAAAGAGTGTGAATAATTCAATGGTACACAAATTCAACTACAAACCAACCTTCATTCTCACCCTTAGAATGAAAATCACAACAAAATCTCACAACAACCCACACCACCACTTTCTTCATAATCACCATTATCCATTTTCCACTTCAAACAATCCTTTTCCTTTCTCAACGTCAACACTTACTCAATCTCACTTTACTCCATAAGTGAATCTTGATATTGATATTGATATTGGAGAACGTTGATGTTCCAGTTTAGCTTTTAGGTTTCAATTTCAAATTTGAATTTGTTAAAGAGGAATTTAAGGTTTGAAGGGAAATTTATCACCTAGTATCAGGTTTTAAAGTTTCCTCCTGAGTTTACGCAGGAATTTCCTACAAACGAACACCTAATAAAAAATAACCTAAAACATAAACTAAAACACAGTACAGTTTTAGCTAACAATGTTAAGACATCTGCTTTGACATCATTTAAAATCTGCTATGATGTTTTTGGTCACTTGTCACAACACTCTTCATAACATTTTCTGATCAGAATGTTTTACCAAAATTGTTGCCAACACAGAAACAACAAGTTCCTAGGGAAACTCACTTAACTGTTGTTATGATAATTCTAAAGTATCTAAAAAGAACTACTAAGCTTGGCTTGATGTACAAGAAAGCATCAGAATACAAGTTATCAGGTTTTTGTGATGCATATTGTGCAAGAGATAGAATTGAATGCAAAAGCACCTCTGGAAACTGTCAGTTTCTAGGTGAAAATCTTATCTCATGGTCAAGCAAAAGACAATAAACAATTGCATTATCTACAATATATATCAAAATCTTTATGCAACACTTAAATGCTCTGGATGAAGAGTCAACTGGAAGATTTTCAAATATATATAAGTAATATTCCTATCTTTTGTGATAATATTGTTGCTATTTGCTTAAGTGAAAATCCTATTTTACACTAAAGAGCTAAACACATAGAAATCAAGCATCATTTTATAAGAGGTCATGTTCAGAAAGGGAACCTTCTTTTAAAATTTATAGATACAGACCATCAATAGGCTGATATCTTTACAAAACCCTTAGTTGAAGATAGATTTCTATTCATTCTAAAACACCTGAAAATGGAGTTTTATCCAGAATGAATCTTGAATATATATATATATGTGTGTTTTCCACTTCTACGAAAAAAAAGATATTAGTCTTGCGGAAGCTTGTTTTCTGTACATGATACTTCTACAAGTTAGAAGTTGTTCTAAGCAGAAAAATCTCTAGTCGAAAACTTACTGGTTTTATTGACTTTGAGAACACTAAGTCATGGGCTCTAAAATAAAAGTATATGATGTGGATCATGTCACATATACCATATTAACTTATTTGAACATAACCTCGAGCAGTAACAAATATCCTTGAGAATAGTTAAAAATATCTATATTCATTATTCATGAAGGCAGCAGGATTATTCATAGGAATTATTGTAACATCCCGGTTTTTGTATTGGTATTTTTATTGATTATATTTGTAATTATATTATTTGGTGTTTTTAATAATTATTTATTTATTTAGTTATTATGTGATATAATGATTATTTGAATATTTAATTGTATGTGTATTTGTGTTATTTGGCTTAATTGGGTTATTAGAGGGATTTAATGAATCTGGCCTATATAGAATATAAGACTGGTTTGTGGGTCAAGCCCATTAAGAAAAGAAAGAGATAGTAAGAATGGAGATTAGGGTTTTAGAGTCATAACTCATTTGGGGGAAAAAGAAGAGAAAGAAGAGAAAGAGAAGAGGAAAATAATAAGGATCCACTCCATTTCTTATACTCCATTTCTTTTCCATTACTATAGTTTTGTATGTATATTACACGTTTTTCTAAGAAATGTAACACATATTTACTTTTTATTTAACTTTATGCACACAAAACTATAGTAATGGACCATCCATTTCTTTTTAGAAAATGGAGTGGATCCTTACTCAGAGGAAAGTAGATTCTTGAAGAGGGTGGACTAGAGATTCAAGGTAAGGGTGTGAATCCAAGTCATTATAGGTTTATATGATTGGGTAATGTTGTGTGTAAAGATATGTTATGTGTATGATCTCTTATTCTCTCAATTTCATAGATTTTCACATGTTAGGGTTTATGTTCAATTCATAGGATCTGTGCTATTAATCATGTTTGATAATGTTTGTATGTGAACCCATGATTAGGAACATGTTTAGGAGCCTTTTATTTGTGTTAAATTGTGGTTTGGATGAGTTTTGGTTGGCAAAAATCGGATTTGAGTTGGTATTAAAAGTGCTGGAAACGCACAGAATTTTGCTGTCAAGTGTCTTCTGTCGGGCGAAGGATTTCTACCGCCGGGGCGAGCACCGGGCGAGTGACCTTTTTTGTGGTCACGCTACTTCCTTGGAGTGCCGGGCGAAGAATTTCTTCCGCCGAGCGAAAATGTCCTGTTTTGTGAAAATTGATATGATCATAACTTTTGATCCGAACTCTGTTTTATGTGTCGTTCAAAGCGTTAGGAAGCCAATATAATTATCTATATGATAGGATAGAATATGTTAGCATTTGATGAATTAATTATGATGTTGTTGTGTGAATAACTTATGTTTATTCTTATGTGTTTTGTAAATTAGTGAATAACGATGCAATACATGTTATGTGATGAATTGTGGATAACATGTAATTAAGTTTGTGTGCATTATGGATTGATGTATTGTGGATAGCATTAGTGGATATGTTATGGGATATGATATTCATGACATGTATGCTTTCATTAAGAAGTTGAATTGGCCGTGTTAGTTACTTGATTTGTGTAATGTGATGTTTGTTGATAATATGGGAAATTTGTTGATGTTTGTTGTTAATGTGATAACGTTGATGTTGTTGTTGTTGGATTTCAATATTGATTATGTCGTTGAAGTTGATTAAGTCGTTCAAGTTGATAATGTTGTTTAAGTTGATTAATTCGTTCAAGTGTGAATGTGGGTGTGCATCATTGCGTCGCACCCATTGCAATGTTTGAGATGGCCCAAGTGGCAACTGTTTGAGATGGCCCAAATGGCTACTGTTTGAGACGGCCCAAGTGGCAAATGTTTGAGACGGCCTTAATGGAAAATGTTTGAGACGGCCCAATGGCAATTATTTGAGACGGGAGTTTTACTCCAACGGTACCGCGTGCATATGCATAGTATTGAGTCGCATATTAAGTTGCATTCGAGTTATTGTAATGATGATGTGGTTGCCATGATGTGTGAATGCATATTGAAAAGTTGAATTCATTTTATATGAATTGTTGATGCGTTGTGGATGTGATATATGAGATTAAAAATATAAATAATGAGAATGTGAATATATATGTATTAATGATATATGTGTATGTGTGAAATATGTGAAAAATGTTGGTTGATGATGAGTACATGTGGTGAGAGATGTGATTACTTGTATACTAGAAATATGATTACACTTATATATAATTGTTACTTTGTGAATGTGTTAGAAGGGTTATCTACTTAGAATCTATATGTTGGTGAAATATGATTATGTACATTGTTTGGTAATTATGTTTGATTACTTGGAATTGTGGAGTTGTGTCGAATGAGTTAAACATGTGAATCCTAAGATATTGTATATGAATGCATGTTTATGTGAAGAGTGATGAATTCTTGAAATGTATTCTTGTTGTGTTTTACATTTCTCATATAATTTTTATTTATAATGATTTGAATTCTCACCTTTCTGTTTGAATGTTACCCTTTGTTGGTAACGTGCAGGTATTCGAGAATTGAAGGATTAGTTGTCGTTAGTCCAAGTCGTGTTGTCGCTCTGATACGTAATACTCGGGGGAATGAATGCTAGTTGTTTAGTTGTTTGATTTTGTTGTTGAATAACTATGTTGATACATGGAAAGTAATTGTTGATGTTAAAATGGTTTTAAGTTGAAAGATGCTATGTTGTCAAAGTTGATTAATGTTGTTCCACTGCTTAATGTTAATAAAGTTGATTCGTGTGATTTTAGTTCATCCCAATATTTGTGTTATGTATCTATGATGGCATGATATGATTGTTAAGTTGAATTGTAATACTCTAATTTTTTGTCGAAATAGAATTTTATAACTCTGATTTCCTTAATAATTACCGGGGTAAGTTTGGGGCGTTAGAGGTTGGTATTAGAGCAGTTCGGTCTGTCCGGCCAATGTTGTCTAATGTTGTTTATTCCTGTGTATGCGACAAGTGTATGAAACACTGTCGATACTTGTTGCTTTCCTGATCATTTGTCTACAGGAGTTGGTTTAAAGTTGTGTGGGGGAGATGCGGTGCTTCTCATATATTTTCAGTTGTAGGATGTTGGTGTGCTTTAGTTAGCGACAGTACGAGTGTTGTGGAGTTTTTTGTTTCCCGAATCGAAGGTAACTTGGATTTAAGACCTTGTTTGGCGATTAAGTTGGAACGTCTTGAAGGAGGATGATTAGACGTACTTGATGGCTATTTCTAGAAGACGGAATTTAGAGAGTTATGATGTTCTAAAGCTACGGATGGACTTTGAAGTTGTTGTTTGAGAAGCCTTGTGTAAGATGTCGATGTCGGGTCAGTGATTAAGTGAAGAATTATTGTATACCTTGTTGTAGGATTATTGGTAAGTGATTGAAACAATGGTAGAGGTTGTGGAAGTTGTTGAAACGTTCTGAATCACGAGTAGGAGTTGGAAATACGAAGAGATGAGTATGATTTCAATAATAAGGAGTGTTGGTAATGGTGTACATGAATTTTGTTCCGATCTATCATCAGAGATGTATTAGTATGTAGATGCAAGACATCGGTGTTAGCATGTTCGGATGATTTTGGAAGTTGTCGAATTATGATGCTTTAGATGACTTGAGTGCAAGTTATAAGAGAATGCTATTATAGTGTGGTAACGAAGGTTTATACTCCGTTATGGTTGTCGGCTATCTATTAAAAATTGAGGAACTGATCACCCTTAATCCCTTGTTGATAGTAGACGAGATCGTGTTGGATGTTATAGGCTTGTCTTGATATCTTAATAGTATGTAAAGTAGTTGATGTTATATCGCAATGATATTCGCTCACAAATTTGAGTGAATTAACGGAAAATCTATTAAGGAATAGCTGAAGAGTCAACTTGAGGAGTTGTTTGAGAAGAGGTTTGTAACGCCCTGAATTTAATTAAAATTTTTAATTCAATTATTGAAGGATTTAAAGATTGGATATGGTCGAATTTGGATTGTCGGTGTTATTTTAAGAAGCGTATTTGAATTTATTAAGTTAAAAGTCGGATTTTAGTCGGACAGTCGAAGAATAATATTAAGAATAATATAATTTACAAGTCGGAATTTATTATATTATTGGAATATTAATAAAAGTGATATTTTGATCTAATTGGAGTTATTTATCTTATTGGGCCTAAATTGGTTTATGGAGAATAATTAAGAAGAGTTGTTATATGTTAAGCCCAATTGGAATATTAAATAGGGTTTTAGAGATTGAGAAGAGGAGTGTTCTCATTTGGGGAAAAACAAGAGTAGAAGAGAAGGAGGCTATGTCTTGAAGGGGAGACTAGAAGCTTGGAGATTTTCATCCATGGTGTCAAATTGGAGATGCAATTGGAGACCCATCAAGTTGCTTCAAGTTGATTAAGGTAAGGGTGAGATTATTTTCCTATAATGGGGCTTATGAAACTTTGTATGTGGGGAATTGGATGTGTATAATTATTCCATTTGCTGTGTTAAATTATTGTTGGAAATTTGAAATCTATGAAATGTTGCTTTAGGTTAATTGCTGTTGTTGTTCGAATGAAGAAATTAAAGGAGACGAAATAATTATAGAACCGGTTAAATGTTTATGTGTGCGCATTGTTATCCATTGTTTTCCTTGTTATTAAAATGCAATTGATACTATAGCTTGCCTTTTTTCATGAGACGCGGGTCTCCATGGGGGGAGACGGCCACCTAGCGGTCTTTCTTTATTGAATTAGAGACCCTTAAGCCAGTGACGGACGTCATACACTTTTCATTATTTCACTTTCTCTTAGGATTTCTTTGGAGTGAGAAGCCGGTGTCATGGTGACACCTTAGTGGACTAATAAATCTTCACCCTTTCTTCTTGTTGGGGACGCACGTCCCAAGTCTCATTTCTAGTGGAAATGTCATTCTCTGCTTCCTTTGATTTGCTTCCTTGTTAACTTGGTGTTTACTCATATAATTAGGTTAGTATAAATAATATTTAATAATTATATACCTTGGTAGTAAGTTAACAGAGATCAGAAACAATAGTAGTTGGTATGGTTATGATTGGAACAACCTGATCAGTAGCATAGTAGTAGCAATGAGATAATGCAGTAGCGGGATTTAGCAGTCCTTAATTAACAGGAAAATGCTCAAATTATCCGGTGAATGTATAATCGGAAATTAATTGGATTGTGTCCGAATTAACCCGGTTCAAAATGTGTTTTTAGTGACTTGGAACTATACCCTGAAAATTCGTAAAGTCGTGAATATTAAGGATTTAACCGGAAATTAGATAACCGGTAGTGACGCAGAATATGTTTGATTAATTAGAGATTATTAGGTGAATAATTTTGATTAGTTGATAGTGGATTAGTGAGTTAATAAATTGACTAATTTATAAAGAATTATGAGACTAATGTGAATTGACTTAATGTGTTGATTTGTTGTGATATACCGAAACATGATGATGACTTTGTTAATATTTGAAGCTATATGTTTGTCGTGATTTACCGAAGCATGATGATATCGTGATGATTTAGTTACTATGTGACGATGAAAGATTATTTGTGACGTTGAATTACTTCTAATAATTGGTAATTATTCGTGATGTAGGCGTATGCCTCGCAGTGACGTGTGATTGTGATGAGTATGTTGTGTATGTCTTGTTTGTCGAGTCACATTGCATATGCATACTCTGTGACGGTCTGGATTGGCAAGCTAGTGATGAAGGCTTATGCCTTGTGCCTCAGAATTAGGAAATTGGTGACGGGGGCTAAAGCTCTGATTGGTACCACATGCATATACATGTGTCATGTCCCATGTGTCTTATGTGATTCATAGTTGTGACGTTTTGTGACTATATCGTGATTGTATTTCGTGACTTGCTAAATGATGGGAGTATGTGAAGATGTGAATAGATGATTTTATGAATAGTATGATGATATCAATATTTGTGAATGCGATTAACTGAATACGTCTGGTGTGACTTATATGTGATGTTTTGTGATTAGCTGTATATGTGATGTTTTGTGATTAAATGTATATGTGATGTTTTGTGACTAGATGAGTGACTTATATGATGTGATGTCTTGAGACTAAAATTGTTATTTATAGTCGTGATGTATCATGAATTGGCTTGCAAAGTAAATGACTGATATAGGTGTGTATATATATATATATATATATATATATATATATATATATATATATATGTGTGATATTTGTGAGTTAACGAAAGTATGAAATGTGTGCCAATATTAACACCTGTGATATGATGCCTATATATGTTTAAACCCTAATATACAATTTATCATACGCTCACTTATATGATTTGATATCTCACCCTTTTTCTTTTGTTTGCTGTTACCTTTATATTGGTAACGTGCATGTGCTCGAGTGTGAAGTTTTAGTTATTGTTTATCGAGTCGGTTGTCGCTCTGATACGTAGCACTCGGGGGATGATTTATGATGTATATGATGTTGTTGTTTATTGTTTTATCTTAGCTGAATTATATTTGAGTGACTCAAAGATTGAGAACTATGATTCCACCATATTCTAATAAAAGAATTTATTCTGTTTTGAAGAGTATTATATGTTGAGTATTTGTTTAATTGATCAATGAAAGTGCTATGTATCCGCTAAATGCGATTAAGTGATTTGTTGTGAAATGAATATGCGACGCCTCATTTGTTTGTTGAGAAATTTTAAAACTCTGATTCTTAAATATTTGTGGGGTAGAAATGGGGTGTTACATAGTGGTATCAGAGCAGGTCGGCCTGTCCGGCCAAGTTATCGAGTCTGTTGAGTTTGTAAGACAGTTGAATGCTGTCAGTGTTTTATCCTATAGTACGCGACATATGTGTAAAACACTGTTGGTACTTATTTATTTTGTTGCAGGAATTAGTTTAAGATAAGTGGGGGAGAAGCCTTGCTTCTCGAAGAGGTTTCTGTTGTAAGAGATGGTCTGGTATGCCGTCGATAAGCGACAATGCAAGTATTGTTGAGTGTTTTGGATGTTACCCGAATTCGAAGACGATGTGAAGCTAAGAATGAGTTTGGGAGATACCATAAAGATTATAGATGTTTGGCGTCGATATTTGCAATTATGGATAACGTCGTGGATTATATCTTGAGTTTCGAGTATCGATTGGAAGTACCATTTGAGCCTACTAAGAGGTGAAGTTGTATTCTACCTTATGAAGATGTGTAAACATGTTGAATAAGAATGGTTATCACCGCAAAAGTCTGAAGCGAAGCTAAGCATAACTTGTTGATGATTAAGATGAGGGGACGAGATGTTCAGTATTAAAGATAATTTAAGTGCTGATGACTCTTAAGGAAGAGTGAAGCAATAGTGAAGAAAAAGTCATACTTAAGGACGATTGAAGTCGTACTTGGGACGCCAAGGTGGCGGCGGGTATAAAAGAAGATTGTATAGAATTTCCATAGCCAGTTTATCGTGGGAAGGATTTCGGTTGAGACAAGGCGAATTGTGAGATGCTAGTATAGAAGTGATTCCGGAGATAGAAAGATGTTTGACGATTGTGTTATGCTAAGTGACTGTGAATCAGATTTTGTATTATGTTTGGATGTCGGTGTCTCATCGACAAGATCGATTGAGTGAGAGGTTGTAGGAGTTGTGAAAACCTAAAGTGGATCATTGGACTATGTCATGTTATTGAATTTGAGTAAAAAATTCGGAAAGGACACTATTATGATGTAACAACGATTTATACTCCATTATGTTTGTCAGATACTAATTGAAAAATTGGGGAACTGAACTCCCTCAATCTATTATTAATGGTAGACGAAACTCGTGTTCGATGTTATAGATTTGTCTTACTATCTTAATAGTGTGGAAAGAGTATTTATAATTTATCGTGAAGATGGTCGCTCATCAGTTCGTTTAACTTGTTAAGAGGGATGATTGAGTGAGAATCAGACGAAATGAACAATCTGTGTGGTACAGTTTATGCAAGCGAGTGTCGCAAAGTGAAAGATTGGAAATATAACTAGTGAAACGACGATGTGAGGATGAGTATTGAGGAAAGTTTGTATTGAATTGAGAATTTGTGGACCATATAGTTGACGAGATTTTATCGAGGGCGGTGACTCAAAGGGGAATTGTCAGAGTTGCGCAGCGGAAGCTTTATGTGACACTGTTGTTGTAAGACTTGTGGGAGCAAGGAACTACATGTTAGAAGTCTGTGAAGATGAATTATCTTGATGTTTGGAATGATGGACTGTTAGGGTAAGTGTGATGCGCCAAGAATACTGCATTGAGTAGTCGATTATTGCGAATCTAGTAAGAATAGTAATGTGTTTGTGTTCATGAGGAATCTTGTTGTGACGAAGTGGTATTGATCGAAGTGTTACCAAGCGCGATTTGGGAAATTTGAGAATTGGACACGAGGTTTGTGTTTGGGATGGTGTTAGGCGAATTTTCGAGGACGAAAATATTTTAAGTGGGGGAGAGTTGTTACGCCCCAAATTTAATTAAATTGGTTAATTAAATTATCAAAGGATTTAAAGATTGGATATGGTCGAATTTGGATTGTCGGTGTGATTTTAAGAAGCGTATTTGAATTTATTAAGTTAAAAGTCGGATTTTAGTCGGACGGTCGAAGAATAATATTAAGGATAATATTATTTACAAGTCGGAATTTATTATATTGTGGGAATATTAATAAAAGTGATATTATGATTTAATTGGAGTTATTTATCTTATTGGGCCTAAATTGGTTTGTGGATAATAATAAAGAAGAGTTGTTATATGCTAAACCCTATTGGAATATTAAATAGGGTTTTAGAGATTGAGAAGAGGAGTGTTCTCATTTGGGGCAAAAACAAGAGCAGAAAAGAAGGAGACTATCTCTTGAAGGGGAGACTAGAAGCTTGGAGTTTTCCATCCATGGTGTCAAATTGGAGATGCAATTGGAGACCCAACAAGTTGCTTCAAGTTGATTAAGGTAAGGGTTGGATTCTTTTCCTATAATGGGGCTTATGAAACTTTGTATGTGGGGAATTGGATGTGTAGAATTATTGCATTTGTTGTGTTAAATTGTTGCTGGAAACTGGAAATCTATGAAATGTTGCTTTAGGTTAATTGATGTTATTGTTCGAATGAAGAAATTAAAGGATGCGAAATAATTATAGAACCGGTTGAATGTTGCTGTGTGCGCATTGTTATCCATTGTTTTCCTTGTTATTAAAATGCAAATGGTATTGTAGCTTGCCTTTTTCCTGAGACCCTTAAACCAGTGACGTCATACACTTTTCATTATTTCACTTTCTCTTAGGATTTCTTTGGAGTGAGAAGCCGGTGTCATGGTGACACCTTAGTGGACTAATAAATCTTCACCCTTTCTTCTTGTTGGGGACGCACGTCCCAAGTCTCATTTCTAGTGGAAATGTCATTCCCTGCTTCCTTTGATTTGCTTCCTTGTTAACTTGGTGTTTACTCATATAATTAGGTTAGTATAAATAATATTTAATAATTATATACCTTGGTAGTAAGTTAACAGAGATCAGAAACAATAGTAGTTGGTATGGTTATGATTGGAACAACCTGATCAGTAGCATAGTAGTAGCGATGAGATAATGTAGTAGCAGGATTTAGCAGTCCTTAATTAACAGGAAAATGCTCAAATCATCCGGTGAATGTATAACCGGAAATTAATTGGATTGTGTCTGAATTAACTCGATTTAAAATGTGTTTTTAGTGACTTGGAAGTATACCCTGAAAATTCGTAAAGTCGTGAATATTAAGGATTTAACCGGAAATTAGATAACCGGTAGTGACGCAGAATATGTTCGATTAATTAGAGATTATTAGGTGAATAATTTTGTTAGTTGATAGTGGATTAGTAAGTTAATAAATTGACTAATTTATAGAGAATTATGAGACTAATGTGAATTGACTTAATGTGTTTATTTATTGTGATATACCGAAACATGATGATGACGTTGTGATGACTTTGTTAATATTTGAAGCTATATGTTTGTCGTGATTTACCGAAGCATGGTGATATCGTGATGATTTGGTTACTATGTGACGATGAAAGATTATTTGTGACGTTGAATTACCTCTAATAATTGGTAATTATTCGTGATGTAGGCGTATGCCTCGCAGTGACGTGTGATTGCGATGAGTATGTTGTGTATGTCTTGTTTGTCGAGTCACATTTCATATGCATACTCTGTGATGGCCTGGATTGGCAAACTAGTGACGAAGGCTTATGCCTTGTGCCTCAGAATTGAGCAATTGGTGACGGGGGCTGAAGCTCCGATTGGTACCACATGCATATACATGAGTTATGTCCCATGTGTCTTATGTGATTCATAGTTGTGACGTTTTGTGACTATATCGTGATTGTATTTTGACTTGCTAAATGATGGGAGTATGTGAAGATGTGAATTGATGATCTTATGAATAGTATGATGATATCAATATTTGTGAATGTGATAAACTGAATAAGTCTAGTGTGACTTATATGTGATGTTTTGTGATTAGCTGTATATGTGATGTTTTGTGATTAAATGTATATGTGATGTTTTGTGACTAGATGAGTGGCTTATTAGTTGTGATGTCTTGAGACTAAAATTGTGATTTATACTCGTGATGTATCATGACTTGGCTTGCAAAGTAAATGACTGATATATATATATATATATATATATATATATATATATATATATATATATATATATATATATATATATATATATATATATATATAATTGATGTGAATGTGAAGTAGTGTGACTTATGATGCGATGAGAAGTATGTGAGATTTGTGAGTTAATGAAAGTATGAAGTGTGTGGCAATATTAACACCTGTGATATGATGACTATATATGTCTGAGTCCTAATATACAATTTATCATACGCTCACTTATATGATTTGATATCTCAGCCTTTTTCTTTTGTCTGCCGTTACCTTTATATTGGTAACGTGCAGGTGCTCGAGTGTGGAGATTTAGTTGCTGTTTATCGAGTCGGTTGTCGCTCTGATACGTAGCACTCGGGGGGATGATTTATGATGTATATGATATTGTTGTTTATTGTTTTATCTTAGCTGAATTATATGTGATTGACTCAAATATTGAGAACTATGATTCCGCCATGTTTTAATAAAGGAATTTATTCTGTTTTGAAGAGTATTATATGCTGAGTATTTGTTTAATTGATCAATGAAAGTACTATGTATCCGCTAAATGCTATTAAGTGATTTGTTGTGAAATGAATATGCGACGCCTCATTTGTTTGTTGATAAACTTTGAAACTCTGATTCTTGAATATTTGTCGGGTAGAAATAGGGTGTTATAAGGTTCGTTCGTCTGAGTGTGTAGCCGTAGGGTGCGCCTATTTTGTCGATTAAGAAGGAAGAAGGTTTTATGAGGTGGTGTTTCATGAGGATATTTTGATTCTAAGAGTGAGGACGATCATGTAGAACATTTGAGGATTGTGTTATCATTGTTGAAAGAGAAGAAGTTATATGCAAAGCTTTCTGAGTGTGAGTTTTGGTTGTAAGAAGTGAGTTTCCTTGGGCATGTAATTTCGAGTGGGTGTGTCGATGCGGGATCAAAAAGTGGTAGCTTATGCTTCAAGACAACTTAAGATTCATGAGAGGAATTATCCGACACATAACTTAGAGTTGGCCGCCGTTGTGTTTATGTTGAAACTTTGGAGGTATTTATTCGTTTGGATTGATATTGGACGTGTATAGTGACCACAAGAGTTTGAGGTATTTGTTTGATCAGAAAGAGTTGAATATGAGGCAAAAAAGATGGTTGGAATTCTTGAAGGATTATGATTTTGGTTTGAATTACCATCCTGGAAAAGCAAACATTGTAGCTGATGCATTGGGTAGGAAATCACTGCATATGTCTATGTTGATGATTCCATAATTGGAATTGTTGGAACAATTTCGAGATTTGAGTTCGGTTTGTGAAGCGACGACTTAGTGTGTTAAGCTTGGTATGTTGAAGCTTCCTTGTGGTATTCTTGATGATATTAGAGAAGGTCAGAAATCAGATTTGAAATTGGTTGAATAGATGACATTGAGTAATCAAGGAAAAAGGTGGTGACTTTCGGATTAATGAGAATGGTGTCATGAGATGTCGCGAGGGAGTTTGTATTCTGGATGTTTCAGATTTGAAAAAGAGGATTTTGGATGAAGGGCATCATAGTGGTATAAGTATTCATTCTGGTGCTACTCATAGTTTTCAAGATTTGAGAAAGTTGTTTTAGTGGCAAGGTATGAAGAAGGATACTGCGGAACAAGAGTATTCGTGTTTGACTTGTCAGGAGTCAAAGATTGAACATCAGAAACCATCTGGTTTGATGCAACCGTCATCCATTCCTGAGTGGAAGTGGGATAGCATTTCTATGGATTTTATTTCGGGTTTGCCGAGGACATCGAGTAATTGTGAGGATCTTTGAGGGCTTATGTTTTTGGAGGATCTTTGAGGGCTTATGTTTTTGGAGCAAGGAGGTGCTTGGAATAGTTATTTACCGCTGATTGAGTTCACGTATAATAACAGTTTTCATTCTGGTAATGGTATTGTTCCTTTTGAAGCTTTGTATGGTCGAAGGTGTAGGACGCCTTTGTGTTGGTATAAATATGGAGAGAATAGGTGTGGTTTTGTTGTTGAGATGGTTGTGTCAGTTGAATTTTCGAGGACGGAAATCTTTTAAGTGGGGGAGAGTTGTAACATCCCGATTATTTTATTAGTATTTTTATTGATTATATTTGTAATTATATTATTTGGTGTTTTTAATAATAATTTATTTATTTAGTTATTATGTGATATAATGATTATTTGAATATTTAATTGTATGTGTTTTTGTGTTATTTGGCTTAATTGGGTTATTAGAGAGATTTAATGAATTGGGCCTATATAGAATATAAGATTGGTTTGTGGGTCAAGCCCATTAAGAAAATAAAGAGATAGTAAGAATAGAGATTAGGGTTTTAGAGTCATAACTCATTTAGGGGAAAAAGAAGAGAAAGAAGAGAAAGAGAAGAGGGAAGTAGATTCTTGAAGAGGGTGGACTAGAGATTCAAGGTAAGGGTGTGAATCCAAGTCATTATAGGTTTATATGATTGGGTAATGTTGTGTGTAAAGATATGTTATGTGTATGATCTCTTATTCTCTCAATTTCATAGATTTTCACATGTTAGGGTTTATGTTCAATTCATGGGATTTATGCTATTAATTATGTTTGATAATGTTTGTATGTAAACCCATGATTAGGAACATGTTTAGGAGCCTTTTATGTGTGTTAAATTATGGTTGGAAAAAATCAGATTTGAGTTGGTATTGAAAGTACTGAAAACGTATAGAATTTTGCTGTCTGGTGTCTTCCGTCAGGCGAAGTATTTCTTCCGCCGGGAGAGCGTGCGCCGGGAGAGCACCGGGCGAGTGACCTTTTTTGTGGTCACGCTACTGCCTTGGAGCGTCAGGCGAAGGATTTCTTCCGCCGGGCGAAAATGCCCTATTTTATGAAAATTGAAATGATCATAACTTTTGATACGAACTCTGTTTTATGTGTCACTCGAAGCGTTAGGAAGCTAATGTAATTATCTATATGATAGGATAGAGTATGTTAGCATTTGATGAATTAATTATGATGTTGTTGTGTGAATAAATTATGTTTAATCTTATGTGTTTTGTAAATTAGTGAATAACGGTGTAATACATGTTATGTGATGAATTGTGGATAACATGTAATTAAGTTTGTGTGCATTATGGATTGATGTATTGTGGATAGAATTAGTGGATATGTTATGGGATATGATATTCATGACATGTATGCTTTCAAGTTGAACTGACCGTGTTATTTTGTTACTTGATTTGTGTAATATGATGTTTGTTAATAATATGAGAAATTTGTTGATGTTTGTTGTTAATGTGATAACGTTGATGTTCTTGTTGTTGGATTTCAATATTGATTATGTCGTTGAAGTTGATTAAGTCGTTCAAGTTGATAATGTCGTTTAAGTTGATTAAGTCGTTCAAGTATGAATGTAGGTGTGCATCATTGAGTCGCATCCATTGCATTGTATGAGACGACCCAAGTGGCAACTATTTGAGATGGCCTAAGTGGCAACGGTTTGAGACGGCCCAAGTGGCTAATGTTTGAGGCGGCCTTAATGGCAAATGTTTGAGACAGTCCAATGGCAATTGTTTGAGACGGGAGTTTTACTCCAACGGTACCGCATGCATATGCATAGTATTGAGTCGCATATTGAGTTGAATTTGAGTCATTGTAATGATGAAGTGGTTGCCATGATGCGTGAATGCATATTGCGAAGTTGAATTCATTTTACATGAATTGTTAATGCGTTGTGGATGTGACATGTGTGATTAAAAATATAAATAATGAGAATGTGAATATATATGTATTAATGATATAAGTGTATGTGTGGAATATTTGAATCATGTCGGTTGATGATAAGTACATGTGGTAAGAGATGTGATTACTTATATACTGGAAATATAATTACACTTATATACAATTGTTACTTTGTGAATGTGTTAGAAGGGTGATGTACTTAGAATCTTTATGTTGGTGAAATATGATTATGTACATTGTTTGGTAATTATGTTTGATTACTTGGAATTGTGGAGTTGTGTCGAATGAGTTAAACATGTGAATCCTAAGATATTGTATATGAATGCATGTTTATGTGAAGAGTGATGAATTATTGAAATGTATTCTTGTTGTATTTTACATTTCCCATATTATGTTTATTTATAATGATTTGAATTCTCACTCTTCTGTTTGAATGTTACCCTTTGTTGGTAACGTGTAGGTATTCGAGAATTGAAGGATTAGTTGTCGTTAGTCCAAGTCGGGTTGTCGCCCTGATACATAACACTCGGGGGAATGAACGCTAGTTATTTAGTTGTTTGATTTTGTTGTTGAATAACTATGTTGATACATGGAAAGTAATTGTTGATTTTAAAATGGTTTTAAGTTGAAAGATGTTATGTTATCAAAGCTGATTAATGTTATTCCACTACTTAATGTTAATAAAGTTGATTCGTGTGATTTTAGTTCATCAGAGTATTTGTTTTATGTATCTATGATGGCATGATATGATTGTTAAGTTGAATTGTAATACTCCAATTGTTTGTCGAAATAGAATTTTATAACTTTGATTTTCTTAATAATTATCGGGGTAGAATTGGGGTGTTACAATTACACCAACATTTCTCCTTATGGTGGACACACTGTCCTGGACATCCTCTTCAGCACCTGTCTCAGAGTCACTTGATTGTATAAGCTTTCTCTTTATATGCTTATTCTCTTTTACTCTATCAACATATTTTTCGACATAATCATCATCACTACCTGAATCATTCTTATAGTTCAAATTATCATTCTCCTTATGATTGAGACTATGTCTCCAACATGTCAGACTAGATGTCTAACACATCTGTATCAGCATCTTGTTCTCCTAGATCAACAATAATATTTTGATTGAGAAGATGGATTCTTACAGGCCTATACATGAGTGGGACATCAAGAACATTCTCACCAACAACCATATTAGACCCATCAAAATGAGGAATATTATGGGGAACAAGGTCTAAGACATGTTTCCTGGCATACAACTTATCATTGAAATTCAACAGACTAAGTTCAACACAATCTTAAGCGTTGCCAATCGTAATATCATGTTTCAAAATTCCATAAATATGAGAAGGTATCCCAATAGGAAGAATTATGCCATGATCACTAATCTTCTTCAGCTTCTTCTTCTTCTGAAATACCATTGGTTGTTCAATGTTGGAAGGACCTCAGCCCATCCATCGACCTTCCCTTTAAGGACAACTCCTTGCACGAGTCTCATAAAGTCCATAAGTGGTAATTCATAAACACATGTAAGATGTTGAAGCATCTTGTACGACATATTAGTTTTTTTCCCCAACTTGAAAAACGTCATAAATTTTACATTTTCACTTTTGAGATCATATATACATATGACAACTTTCTCTATACCAAAGTTCCTTGTACTCCCAAGCTTTATGCCATAACTTAGTTTATAAAAAATCACCCATGTTAACATGAACATGTTCTTCAACATTCTTGTGGGAGGAACAAGCAATAATATTAGGCTTGTCATACCAAACTTGTTGATGATGCCTTTGATACTTCTCATTCCACTTGAGATATATATTTTGATGATGTGGTTGTTTACCATACAATTTACAACAGTATGGTGGAATGGAGTAGAATAAATTAATGCACTGGTATTGATGTTTGACAGAATGTTGAGACATGTTACATGGCATTCTGCATTCTATTTTCTGGTAAACATGTTTCAAGGGATGCTGAGACTTGTTACCTGACATTCTGCATTATGTTTTTTTTAATAGGAGTAATACATAAATTCTTTGAATTTGATGGCTCACCAGTATGTATAACCTCTTTCACGTCTTTGCGAGTCACAACACTATTTGCTTGATCAAATCCACTTTCTTTATCTATCTTATCCTTAGTGACATGGTAGTATACCTAAAATTTCCGGTATTCTATGGTAAATTTGAAATTTCCTGTAATTTACAAATACCAGAAATTTCAAAAACACTACCGGAAATTCCATCTACTCTACCAAAAAATTTGTTTGGAAAAATTGTCCAATTCACATAAGAGCATTTTTGGAATAATTCAATATAGGAGGTGCGAGGTATAATTTGGGGGTGACAGGTTAAATCCTCCTTTGATTATATGTAACGAAAGGTGGAGATGAATGTAACCTGTGAATTATGTGTTTTAATTTGAATTTGAATGAATTTGGTTTGTTATTTGATGAAATGTTAAATGTTAATTTGAGATGTTTGAAATTGGAATGAAGTGTGAAACTAAAAGTATGAGTTTGTTATACTGTATGTGAAAACAACGAGTTGTCAAGTGACAAAATGGTCCCCAAATGACTAAATTTTGTCTTGAGTTTGGCTTGAGAAAACTTGATCATGGCTTGCAAAATATGGCTTGAAGATAAGGCTTCTAACTAAAATTGAAATATGGCTAAAAATGTGACTTAGAGAAAATGATTTTGGCTTGATAAAAATTCAAGTTAAAAAACCTCTTAAATTGAATCAGAATAAAAACCGAAACAAATTAAATATTGAATAAAAAGAAATGAAGAAAAACAAAGTTTGACCAAATAAAGAAATAAATGGAATTGACCAAGTTGACCATGGATTCCATCATTTGACTTTTGACTTATGAACACAAATGATGACTTTTAGAAAATGACCTAATTGAAACGATGCATGAAACATGAATGTGACTTGACTAAAATGGCGAGGACCAAAAGAAATGGTTAACTTTGACCCAAAAAAGTTTGATTTTTCTCAAAAAAAAGTAAAATGCGTCAGATGAATGTATGAAATGGAAAGGGACGCAAATGAGGTATGACAATCATCAATTTTTAAAACAAAAACATAAGCAATTTTAAATACAAAAATATGAGAGGAGATCAAAATTTTTTAAATTTTAAATAAAGAGACTAGTTTAGTTAATTATCTAAAATATGTCAACCAAAACTACGATCAAGCCTAAATTTTGAATAAATAATTTATATTATTTTTTAAAATGTAAAATAATATTATAAAATATTAAAAGTGGTATAATAACCTTTATTTATCATTTTAAAATAAAAATATTTATATTATTATTTTAAAATATAAAATTGTTCCGTTGAGGAACAAGAAATGGTGATCATCGCGGAAACTACGGCGAGACAGAGCTTCTGATGCACTATGTTGATACAACACCATGGATCAAAGATTGCGATCAAGGTACTTTTGGAATCTATGGTATCGAGATCGTTGTGAAGCCATTAATCAGTGTTTGTTGTCTCCAATATGGTGGACTCAGGGGAGATACCTGCATGGTTAGCACTCCAACGCCTAAGTTAGGCTAGGATTAAAACTTGAAGGTAGTGAAAGTGGATATAAGAGATTGTGTACCTGTGAACCCTATACGAAAGTATTTATACCTTGGCATTGACAGAGTAGGCTAGGTAATAGGCCTCGTGTCATTGTACCTTTGACCGATCGAGGAGTAATGGAACTAAGCCTTTGGTAGGCACGGATCCAAAGGTTCTAGATTTTGGTTAGTACAGACCGGTAGGTCCCTAGTCTTTGACTGACACTGAAAAATTTCCCTAAGACTCGTCGAGCATGTTTGATGTTGGGGGAGTCTTTCAATAATAGTGTTCGGCCTCAAATGAATTTCATTCTAGTGTCGGTTGGCATGTGCCCCTCTAGTTTTGTCAAAGCGTGATGAGAATGTGAATATTGAAAAGTTTCACTGTTTTTCTTTGACGTGTGACTTGAAAAGGTACGGGGTGACCCGACACAACTTTTTGAATACTTGAGTACACTCGAGTATGGTTTTCTTCCCCATATGAAATCTAGCTGTCATTTTGTCCTTATTACATGTTTTCAATCTGATCCATTCAATTGTCTTTGCATATATAAGGATATAGAGATGACGTGGGAAATATTTTTGCTCTTTCACAGATCGAGTTTCTCTTGTTTCTTTGAGCGCACTTACTTCCCAAAGTAACGTTGTTAGATGTTCATAAATTTAAAGCGCTAAAGCTTCAATTTTTTAGCTTCCTTCCGCGTTTCAGAGTCTTGGTCTTCATATTTCAAGGTACCTTGTATTCTCCTCAACTTTTACTCGATTCTTTATCACATTTTTATTACAATGACTGGTAACCCTATTATCATCGAGAATGACTCGGAGGGTAGTGCTTCTTCTTCAAAGAGGGGAATGATTTATGAGTCACATTCCTTCCCCTTTGTCAATGGGGGGTTTTGAATCAAGGTTAATCATTTTAAGTGATGATTAAGAGATGGAGGATTCGTCTGGAGAATATCTATATGATTAAACTCTTTCCATGAATACATTAGAATCCCTATTCTCTGTGGAATCAGGTGGGGGTGAAAACCTTACCGAGAGAATGATGTCTACCCCTATTTTGATCGAGGCAAAAATAGAGGTTGCTCATCAAAGGAGGGAATGTGTTGGTCACTTTGTTCAAACATACCGGGAGTCAATTGGCTATGATCCTAACGATGCAGAGATTTCCCGTCACCCGGAGTGTGAAGGGTAACATGATGTTGTGTCTTAGGTCAATACCAGCGATCATCATAGAGTTGTCATGTTAGCCTGTAAGGGTATTCTGTTAAAAGAGCGGGAAAATGTAAGTAGGTACCATTGGATGGCTAATAAAATAGTTGTGACTCCTTCTGCTTTGATTACCATTAAAGTTGTAACCCATGTCGACATCACATTTAGCAATTCCTCAGATTAGACACTTCTACCGATAGGTCCAGGTGAGAGGGTATACGGCTCTTTAAAGGGTTGCTTGGTTCCCTTGCATGAGCGTCTATTTACCGAGTTAGGGGTGCATATACATTTCTTTTATTTTGAGTTGCTTGTGAAGAACAACCTAAAAGTTGCCCCTTGCAACTTCATTCTGGAGCCTGTGCATTCACATTGATGCTTTAGCTTAGTGTCGGGTATAAGTCTTGGAAGCCTTTGTTAAGGATTTTCTTTAGCCTCTTCTTTGTGGCTCGTACTTCGTTTAACGATGCTCGTGATCAAGGACTCGTCTCTCTCCGTCCCCAAATACCTTGGTTCCGCCCTTTCAATTTTGATTAGAGCCATTTTTTAGAGCATTTCATATTGGTAAGATTCTTCACTCACGAGGCGTATATGGCCTTCTGCTCGGGATCTGGTGGGAAACACCCTATCTTTTTGATGCAATTTTTAGAAATATTGAATTAGGGCTCATTTTAACCATCCAATCCCTTTTTATCACTCCGGTTCAACTTCTCTATCTTTTGCGGAAGTAAAAATGAAGGAGGATTTGCATGCCTAGTACTAAGGGCTCATATATGAATAAGAGTTTAGTCTTAGTGAAGTGCTTTTCTTTCAATAGAACAAGAAGCATATAGATACCCATGTTATCCTTAGTGCTTCTGAACATTCTGAGAGACAAAAACTCTTTGGTGAGGACGGGGGTCAGAGAATATTTGTTTAACCAAAGTGATTTATGCTTTTGCATATAACATGAATCAATTGAGTCAATTGCATAAAGCTCTAGAGCTTGCGAATGACCAAAGTCTAGCTGCTGACCCGTCTATCCCAAAGACAATGACACCTGATGTTGCTTCTATTTTTGTCCCAGATGTTTAGGCTCCTGCTATGGTGAATGCTCCAGAGATAGTCTTGGTTTTGTCCCATGAATTTGGTCAGCCGGGTGGTGATGCACCTGATTCATCGGCTTAGGGATTTAACCTCCTTCCCTTTCTAAGAAGAGTAGGGTGACAGTTCATCCACTCCTGCTGAAGAAAGTTCTCCCAAAGGGGCTCATTTGGCGAAGGAAAGTGAGAGGGGTGATTTGAATCCTTTCTTTTAGTTTCCTATTGTTTTTCCTTCTCGGGTACCTACCACCCTGGAGGAATTTGCTACAGTCGTGGCCACTGAGGAACTAGATTTTATTTAGGGTCTATGTGTGATTGATAGGTGAGGCCTTTTTTGTAGATGTCTTATGTACTTTGTTCATGGATGGGTCACTTATTTCTATTGTATCTACCGATCAGGATGACGTTTTAGGTTCTAGCAAGCTTTCAAGGGAATGAGATGAGCTAAAGGAGAGGTGTGAAGTTCTCGAACAACAAAATTATGATGCTGAGAAGGAATTGGTTGTGCTTTTGGAAAATATTGTTGTTCTTAGATATTTGTAGGAGATGTGGATCGGTATGATCGACCGTTCATTTTAGATGCTCGGATAGAGGAGTTCAAGGCTTCTCTAACTGACCAAAAGAAACGTAATGTTATTTTTTATGCAGATGTGGCAGAAGCATGCATGTTAAGCGTTCGAAGCGGATTGGAATGCTATTTAGTTGAGGAATAAGGATCAGACCAATGCTTTGAGGAGTTTCAAAGAACAATATTTTTATATATCCATTTCAATTTTTTATCTTTGATTGTTTATGCTTTTCAATATGATATTGTTCCCTTCTCAGCCGTCGTAACTTTCAAGCTAGGATTCGAGGGAAATTTGGATTCGAGGATAGATAAGGGTTTCTTTTAGAATCCTGCAATTTGCATTATTGTTTGTTATAAATAAAGATAAATAATAGTTTCTTAAAGTGTAAATGACCTTAAGACTTTGCGGAGCCGTGTAAAACTGTTTCGCTCATAGGAAAATTGAATTAAAATGCATGTGTCGTGTCGGTAGAATGCTGAGATAGTAACGCATGGATATGCTCAGGATGTGCTTACACAAATTATGCATTTTTGGGGTCTGGAGTATTTGTATGTTGGACTAGCCTTTATGATATCATTTGTACCAGAAAGTATTTCGTGTCGAACCAACTAGACGCAGTTATGCCTTAATCATATTCACATGGCCTGTTAGTCGTGGCAGTGTTTTGAATTATACTTACAGATGAAAGGCATGATGTCTGCTAGATGTGACTCTTCTTTAAACTACACTCGGTGTAATAGAGGGTCTTACCCAGCTAGGGGTATTCAAAACCAAACCGGCCCAATAGAAAACTGCAAAACCGAACCAAACCAAACCGAAACCGCAAAAAATCGCATTTGGTTCAGATGTGCTTGGGCCATTTTTTAACAAACCGCGCGGTTTGGTTCAGTTTATGGTTTGTATTTTACAAACCAAACCAAACGAAACCAAACCACATTATGTTACAACCCCAAAACTTCAATTAACTTATATCCAACCCAAACTCAAACCTATTATGCTTTAGCCTTACAATTACGAATGATTTTCTCTTCCTCACACTTAAGGTTTTAGTTTAAGTCTTCTCAAATCTCTCCTAGCGGCACATTCTTCTCATCTTCTTTTTCAAGTACATATCACATAATATTTTCTAGTCTTTCATCTCTTAAGTTCTTTCTTTTTCATCTTATTATTTTTATTCTACTGTTCTCTCTTCCAATTACGTTTTTAATGTTCCTCTTATCTAATCGCATCGCATCTCTTCTGTTCTTTCTTTTTCATCTTCGCTAATATTTGATCTCCTCTTTTTTTCTATTTTAGTATAATGTTTTTGATATTATTTTATGCTACTATTTTATATTTTTTTATTCCACTTTTATCTAATATTATTTTTGTATATTAAATGGGAAGTTGTTATCCAAATATGATGAATTTCGTTGTTATTTGATAACACATAAATGACTAAATACAAAGTTATGTTGTCATCAATATGTGTATGTATGGTTCAATAAATTTTTGTAAAAAAAATCGAACCAACCGAATCAATCCAAACCGCATTGGTTTGGTTTGGTTTTATTTCTAAAAGTCAACCGAACCAAACCGAACCACACACTTTTTCCTCTTGCAGTTCAGATGATTTTTCATGTCAAAACCGCCCTAACCGCACCGCGAACACCCCTATACCCAGCCAAAGGTAGAGAGTCCTCGTCCCTGCCCCCGAGGCTATGGCTCGGATCAAGGTGGACGTCACCAGGCTTGAAAGTGTGTAGATCTATACACTTGAAAGTGTGTATTTCTTTGACAGAGATTATTGGAATGTTGTAATTTGGACGAGCAAAGCGCCTCCGATAGCTCCCTTAGGGGAATTGGTTACTGCAGTTGGAGGTGCGAAGCATCTCCGACATCTTTCTTGAATTCTAAAGGCGTGCCGGACACTGTGGGGAATTGATTTATGTAGTTAGGCGCACGAAGCGTATCCAAAGCACCTTGACTTCTGAAGGTGCATGCGGCACTGTGGGGGATTGATTGTTGAAGTCGGACGCTCGAAGCATTTATGATAACACCCGTGACTTCTGAAGGTGCACGAGGCGTCGTGGGGATTTGATTGTTGTAGTCAGGCGCTCGACGTGTATCTAACAACACCATTAACTTCATGCATGCAAAGTGCTAGGAGTTTTGATTGTTGTAGATGGAATCTCGAAGCGTATTCGGTAGTACCCCCGGATTCCAAGGACATGCATCAACTATATCGGTTGTTCCTTGATTCACTGCAACATACATTTGCATTTTGGTGTCCTAAAAAAGGAACAATACATAAAGCACAACAATAACTTCTCTTGGATGTGGTATTAAGGTGACTTGGTGCTTCCTTGGCCCTAAAGAGAGGGACCCTAGAAGATCGAGCCTTTGGTTCGAGATGCGTTCGAACCCAACTGCATATTTTTGACTTTTCTTTTCCTCGGGGTTGGGATGATCCGGTTTGCTTGGGCTCAGATTCTTTTGGAATCTTCCAGACACTCCCTCGACTGATCGCTCTAACTGGAGGTCTGTGGCGAGATCCAAGTCTTCGTGGTTTGTTCGGCCGATATGCCCGTCTGGCGGCAATGTTTGGGCCCTTCTTGGCGGTCCATTTATCCTTAGAAGTTTTTTCTAACCCCGCGTCACCTGCCCCGTCCATTTTTTGTAACGTTGGGCACTGTCTCCCTGCTGGTAACTTGAAGTTTGGATCTGCCTTACCTTCGTCACGATTTGTCTCTGGGATTGTCTGTGATCTGATACCAGACGATGTCGGGGCCATCAAAATATATTTACGATGATGATATACTCGACACTAATTGTCTGGGGTGGTGTCGGACCCAACACGCTTCCTTGGGATGAATATTTCCAACCTAGCCTGTGCCCGAGATTTATTTTCCCTCAAATTTGATGAGACCCGGGTGTTTGTAAATGGTGTGTTTGGCAAGGCCGAATCCATGTTTTTTCTTGGCCGAGGGCGTCATAGACCCATATCGACTTCAGATTTATGAATTTGAATCTAGATATGAGGGTGTCCCTCGACCAACTTCCTTTATCGTTCGAGGATGATGCCCTTGTCGACGAGGGAGTCCCTGGATGAGATCATGATCCGAGGCTTCCATTGACGTTGTTTCGATGTGGCTCAAAATAGACGTAACATTTTACTCGGTGTTGAATCGGAGTTCAATGGATCCAACTGTGTAGACTTGAGATTTTGGCTTTGTGAAACTTCGATTTCTTCGTCAAAGACCTCTTCGGAGCTCATATATGAGAATCAAACACGAAGTCGTGAAAATCGCAGGAATTAGAAGTCGATTTCCACAGACGGCGCCATTGTTCCCGTTGCAAAACCAAAAATAGTGATGATTGCAAAAACTACGGTGGTACGAAGCTTCCAATGCACTACGTCAATGTGACACCATTGGTCAATGATTATGATCACGATGCTTCTTGAACATGTGGTAGCGAGATTGTTACGTAGCTGTTAATCTATGTTCATTATCTCTGATATGGTTGACTCAATGAGTACCTACATGGTTAGAAGTCTAATGCCTAAGTCAGTTTTGGGTTCAAGATTAAAGATAATGGAAAAGGAGATTAGAGATTGTATACCTGTGAAATGTGAACCTTTTACGAATGTATTTTTACCTTGAGCTTGACGGAATAGACTAGATAATAGACCTCGTGCCATTAAACCTTTAACTAGTTGAAAAGTAATGGAGTTGAGTCTTTGATCGACACTGACCAATAATAATATTATAAATATCAAAAAGTGATCAAATATAATATTACTCATTCCGTCTCACAATATGAGTCATCTTTCTTATTTTTATTTGTCTCAAATTATTTGTCCTTTAGAATAACAATGTATTATTTATTTCAAAACTTACTCTTATTTATTGTATTTTAAATCATGTATTTACTCCACTACTTATTATTAATAAAAATATTTTAGTAAATGACATTTATTTTATCATTGAAACCAACACAATTAATCATTATCTTAAAAAGTATGAAAATTTTAAAGAAGACACCTATTGTGACACGGAGGAAATATTTATCATTTAAAAATATTTATATTATATTTTAAAAATGCAAATAGTATTATAAATATTAAAAAGTGGTCAAATAAAATATTATTTATCATTTTAATTTTTTTTATTATTTGTAATTCTAGATAAAAAAATTGTTTAAAAAGGAATAAAATGAAAAGGTGTTTTTTCCATAAAAAAGAAATACTTTTTCCATAAAAAAAGAATACTTTTCTATTAAAAAAAAGCATTCTAGAAAGAATGAAATCAAATTAGTTGAATAATTTTATTAATTAGTATTTATTTTCCTAAAATAATAGTATATAGTAATATAAAGTAGAAGTATACTAGAAGAATAGCTCATGAAATGGTCGGCAAAGTACAATGAATCCAAGTAGATTTTAATAGAAGTATTATCTATTATCTATATTCTATACAATATATAAAATAAATAAATAAAAAATCTAAAAGATAGTTTACCTAACTACCACTAGTGGGAAACGCAAGACCAAAAAAATATAGTACTCCTAAATAGAGAAAGAAGGGTATGATTTGGATCATGTTTATGTCGTGGATGAAAATAGAGTAGTGGGTCCCGCATATGTTGAGGGTGTGATCTTTCCTCTGATGACAACTAACCACGTGCATTTCGAGAGACCCAGATTCGGACACGCTCAATCCTCGCCTTTCTCCACTCATTCAACTGTTGTCGTTGTTTTTTTGCAAATTCATCATCATTATTACAAACAGTTAAGATATTAGAATATTATATTTTTGTTACAAAAGGTAAAAAGATAAAATACTTATACACTTTGACTATGTATGATAAAAAAGTGGAAAATTAAATAAGGTAAGAAAGAAAAATAAAAAGAGTAACACCAACATGTTTTGTTACATCATCTGCACTTAGTCCATTCACAAATTTCGATTTTATTTTAGTTTCCGTGTTGTGTGTCCACTACTTGCTTAACCATATCAGATCAAATCAAATCGCCGATTCCTAATTATTAGGGTTTTGCTTTCGCAATTCAATTCAATTCAACTCGTTTTCGTGAGTTGTGTTGAATTTTGTTTTTGTGAGTTTGATACTTTCGATTCGGAGAGAGAGCATGACGGACGAACAGCAGGTGCAACCGATTTCGCAGCCGGTGACGGGAGATGTTAGGGTTTGTGAGAATTCTCAAATGATCGGAGTCAACGTTGTCAACAGTGAGGCTGATGTGACGGTGACAGTTGAGACAGCTGTGAAAAGGAAGCGTGGTCGTCCGCCTAGAGGCTCTATTCCGAGAACGACACAGCCTCCTAAGAAGCAGGTGAAGGATGAAGAGGATGTTTGTTTTATTTGCTTTGACGGTGGTTCGCTTGTTCTCTGTGATCATAGGTGAGTTCGTGTCGCAATCTTGATTTTCTTAAAGCAAATTCAGCTATATACTTGGTTTTAATATATTTGTTTGTCTTGATTGTTTCAGGGGTTGTCCTAAGGCCTATCATCCCGCATGCGTGAAGCGGGGTGAGGAGTTTTTTCGTGCTACCGAGAGATGGAGCTGTGGTATGTAGATTTGTTCAATTTCCGGTCTATCATGAAAATGCAGTTTAATGTAGCCATTTGCATGGTTGTTAATGTGTTCCAATTGAAGTATATTTATAAGTGGGATAATGTTATAATGTTTGTTTGTCTAAATGATATAAGAGAAATTTTATTTTGAATGTTCAATGGTATTGGATTGTTTTATCACTTGAAATGAAAGCTGATCATTGTTTTTACTAAGTATGAATCTGATCATTGTTTTTAATGAGCATGAATCTGATCATATTTTTTGAGTTTGAAATCTGATCATTGTTTTTACTGACATTGAAATCTGATTTATAAATGACTTATGAATTCTCTCTTTTTGAAACTATAACTTTTGTGTCTCTGTCTTGGTGGCTGAACTGAATTGATAAATTGTTCAAAATTTTCCTTTTGCTTGTGTATTTGAGGGGTGGGGGCTTGGTTTCCCCTCTTTTGGTATTCACTGTTTTGTTGTTTATGTAAACTGTTGAGGATCAAGGAATTGTGATTGTAGTTGGGTGGTGTAGCCAGCCCTATTTATCTCTTCCTTGTTCTTAAAGTTTGCTTTTCAATGTTTCTGCTCTTTTCATGTCTGGTGTACCTGTCAAGTATGTTGATCCCGGTGAGTACTAAAACACGTAATGAAAAGTAGGGTTGATTGATTGATTGATTACATGTATAGGTTCACAAAACCTGAATGAAAAATTAGGGTTGATCAAATGATTACATGGCTGTCGAGGGTGCATTAATTTAGAAGAAAAATGATGAATGTGCTGGTGACATTAGATCCCTTGCATAGATTGTAGATTGTGTTCTATAGAATAGATTCTTATGCATGGCTTATTAGTGTTTTTTGCGAGAAACGCGTGGATAGATTCTTAGATTATGCAGAATCAATTCGATATTTCCTAATGCCATTAATTTATTTTCTCTCTTGCACTGGAATCTCGAGATTATTACCTTTGCTAATTAGTGCTTCACTTCCTTTCTTGCAGAATTTTTTTTTATCGAGTGTTTAGCGGCATTAACTAAACTTTATTTTTGAACTGCTCAGGTTGGCATCAATGTAATGATTGTGGAAAATCTTGCCACTACATGTGCTATACTTGTACATATTCCTTGTGCAAGGGTTGTACAAAAAAAGAAGTTGATTTTGTTAGTGTTAGAGGAAACAAAGGTTTGTGTGGAACATGCATGAGGACTATAGTACTGATTGAAAACAGTGCCCGGGGAATTAAGGTAATGAATGGCTTGATGAACTTTCTTATTAATGCAGATTAGTACTAATTTTCCCTCCCTCTTCCATTATCCTGAATGTTAGGGAGAGAAGGGAGGTGGGGGGATAGTGTGGCACTAAATGTTAATGATAGATGAATGCTTAATGGTCTAACTTTTATCTTTTTATGTCCTTGTGCTACTTTTTTAGTGCGAAGTGGATTTTGATGACAAAACCAGCTGGGAGTATCTTTTCAAGGTGTATTGGATGTACTTGAAAGGAAAACTATCTCTGAATTTCGATGAGGTCCTTCGCGCTAAAAGTCCATGGCAAGGTGCTGTTCATGTAAGTTGCATGGTTCAACCTCCCCAAAATTTGTTAGGAACTCGCAAAGTTGACAACGGTTATGGTTCCGAGAATTCCTGTATAATAAATTCAAATAGTCCAATAAACAAGAAAGCTAAGGGAAATATTGGGGACAGTGGATCGTCTAGTGTTGGACGCAATGTACAAGACTTGTCCACTACCGATGAGCTAAATGAGAATAAATATGTATTAAGGAACCAAATCACTCCTAATAAAATGGCAATCCATGGTGACACTAATGCGGGAGATTTGAGATTAGCAGAGTCTAGTGTTCCAAAAGACATTTTATTCTTACTTCACTCTTCAGAGATGGAACAGGCACTTTGGCATTATCAGGATCCAACTGGGAAGGTTCACGGTCCTTTTAGTATGTCGATGCTGCGCAAGTGGAAAGGAACTGGATATTTACCTCCAAATCTCAGGATATGGAATGAAAAACAAGAGAAATCTATATTGTTGACGGATGCACTGAATTGGAAGTTTTCCCAAAATGTATCATTGCCACTCAACCATGAACAACAGTCTTTGGGGGGCAGTGTTTCATTGGAAAATAAAGAAAATAGTCAGGATGGTCTTAACATTGCAACAAGAAGGGAAGTTTGTGCTAACAACCAAATTGTCAAGCTGATTGGGGATGAAAAAGTTGCTGATATTCGTACCCAAACTAATGACAAAGAATCCGTTAAGAGCAATGGTGGGCACACTCCGTCTCCTGGTTTGACTATACAAGGGGATGGGAATATTTGTACCCAATCCAATGGTAAAGATGAATCTGTTAAGAGCAATGGTGGGCTAACTCCGTCTGCTGGTTTGACTATACAAGGGGATGGGAATATCACTAATATTTGTACCCAATCTAATGGTAAAGACGAGTCTGTTAAGAGCAACAGTGGGTACACTCCGTCTCCTGGTTTGACTACACAAGGGGATGGGAATATCAGCAATAGCGGGTACACTCCATCTCCTGGTTTGACTACACAAGGGGATGGGAATATCAGTGATGGCCAAAGTGGTCATTTTGAAAGAAGGGAAGAGTCTCCCAAATGTGAAGTTTCTTGTCATGATGCTACTAACGTGCAACCTGCACTACCTTCAACCGTCTTTAATGAGAATTTGAATGAAAAACCGTCTTTGGATAAAGTGGTGGACGGTAATGAGAAGGAACAAAAATTGGAAGAGAATGTAAATTTGGGTTCCAATAGGTCTTCTGAGGATCCGAGTAACAGTGGGCAAAGTGATCAAAAACAATCTGACAATGAAGTGAATTCAGGGCAATCTTCTGGTCAGAACTGGAGAGCATATGATGTAATTCACTCTGATGTAAATCACTCTGATGTAGTTCATCCACCAATGGACGCACCTTCATGGCTGGCCGCGATCTTTGGCGAAACCGATTGCTCATTAGCTGATGACTCAGTTTCAGATCTGTTGGAACAAGTAGAGGCAAATGAGAAATGTGGTGAATTGGAGTCTCCCGCAGAGTGGGATGAAGAGTTGACTGAGGGTGTTATAACTGATTGTTTTAATTTTGCTAATGCACTAAGCCCAATGCTTGATGGAGGTGCTAAATCTGATACTCTGACATCCTCGAGTGATTTACATTTACCCTCGATTGATTTACATTTATCATCTCAACCCCTACATTTACCCTCAATTGATTTACATTTATCATCTCAACCCCAACCCATCGTACCAAAGGAGCCTTTTCAGCATGTTGATGTACATAATCATCAAGTTACAAGGGGAGAACAATCTTCAAAACCTCCTGAAACTGCGGTGCGTACAAAGAATATGATTGTTATTCGTCTGTCTTTATAAAATATACTTTGAAAATTTAGTTAAAATTTACATTTGGTTTGCTTCAAAGGAGAAACTAATCTATCAGTTGTTTGCAGCCTACTTTCTCAGGTATTAGCTGGAATCAATTTTCATGGGATCCAACTCGTAAGCGGTTTCTCGACCATCTTCATTCATAACTATCTTTTCGAGTACTATCATATCGTGTATATAATTACTATTAGTCTTCATCAATTCAGAGTTCATTTAATTTGGATATTTTACGTCTGTATTTTCAGGTTGACATGGCAGATGATTTACATTGGAGGCTACTATATTACTTTAGTCATTAGGCTGAAACAAATTTTAGACCAACTTGAATCGGATACTTAATATCCTGTTTATAACAACATTCTTTTACAACACAGCGACCTCTCACCTTCCTTCATAGTTGAGGAAGAAATGGAAGAGTGTCGTTCTTCTTCGTAGTAGTTAAAACTCTATTTCGCTATATAATTTTTTTGAACGTTTAAATGCGAGAAACGGATCTCGATAGTTTACTTATAATTTTGATGTGGAAATTTTATAATTGGCGGTATATATTTCTTTCTCTGCTCTATATATCAGATATATTATTCATCCTGCAGTGACATGAGCAACACTTGATGTGTTGTTAAACCTAAGTGTTGTGCATTTGAATGTGCCAACATCTGCTTTTCTTAAGGGTTGGGAGAAGAAAACTTTGAAGAAAACCGAAGACGTTTTCTAATGTTGTCATTGTTAACTTTGTCTCACATAAAATCCTTAGAGTTTTTAATCCACGGTGATTTACCAAGTTCTCAAAGTTTCTTTTCTTTTCTTCATATACAAAAACATTGGCTTTTTTCTTCATATATACCATATTTTAACTATCGAGATTAATGCAACAAACGACATAAATAACACTACATGCTTCACTTTGTTCAAAAGGTAATCACTTACTTTTGCCAACCATTTCCGGACACCATTTTGTCTAGAGTGCAATTTTTGTCAAAGTTGTTTTTCATATTCATTGAAGAAGTATTGTATCTAGACAATATATAGATTAATATATTAATTATTGAATGAATTTAAAAAACAAATTTTTTCAAACCATATTATTAAGAAAAATATCACTACACCATATGGGGTGAGCTGTTTGAAGTTCATGCACATTATTTTGCAACCAGGAGCAGACAAACCTGCCTCTACTGATGATGATTTTGAAATATGGACAAACCTTGATTCCCCAGTGCTCAAATGGATTTATTCCACCATCTCTCTCGATCATCTTACCACTATTTTGGAAAAGGGATCCACCGTCATGGCTGTTTGGTAGGGTTTAGCTTACATTTTTTAGGACAACAAAAACTCACTCACGTGTCGTTGCTCTTTAGTAGGACTTCTCATCCACCCGCATGGAGGATTTTCCTAGTGTCTATGCCTATTGCCAACGTCTCAAGCAACTTTATTATCAATTAAAAACGTTGGAGCACCTGTTAGAAATCACTATTTAGTTCTTCAATTAGTTTCTGGTCTTTTTGAGTCGTACCGTGGAGTTGCTACTACCATGATCTGCCAAACATGCAAAAGCAATGTTTCTTAGTCAAAGTATCTACGCCAATCACATTATTGCTCAAGTAAGCATGACCTCATGCAAACCATCCGCTACTTCAATTGACACCAAATAGAAGCTCAGTACCTCTGTCGGTACTCTATATGATGATCCTACATTATATCAGAGTCTTGTCGGTGTTTTGTAGTATCTTATATTTACTCGTCATGACATCTCTCATGTTATCCAGTAGGTGTGTCTTCACATGCAAGCTCCCTGCACTGAGCTCATCTTGCACTGAAATGGCTCCCACGTTACGTTCAAGACACCTTACAATATGGTTTGATTCATTTTCCTATTTCATAGGACGCTCTCGTATACTATGACAATATTAGTGCGATCTACCTATCTAACAAGCCAATCCAACATCAGCGTACAAAACACATTGAAATGGACATTCACTTTTGTTATTTCTATGAAATTATGATTGACATGAATTTTGGTAAAATTAATTTGGCAGCAACATGTTGAAAGAGATGTTTCATGTTGCAGACTCAACATGTCGAATGCGATGTCCTAACCAGAAGTATAGGACATATGGTATGTCACAATTTACAGTTTGGATGCAATTGTTTACTTACAGATTATTGAATATTTTATGAATATTAATAGATCCTATGTGGCGTCCAAGACTGATGAATCAGAGACTTTTTTTGTTTATTTTGTTTTCTAAATGTTGATACATTTTAGGAATGTTGAGACATTTTAGGAAACTCTAGATTGAAGACATATTTGGTTGCAGATTCCACTGACTAACATTTCTGCTAATGTCTCTGATTGTGTGAAATCTCTGGTGTATGTGTGTTCTTAGCTGGGCGGAGAATTATATATGTTTGATTTCTTTTCAAACACATATGGAGAAACATGTCGAGTGAGATGTCCTATGCAGGATCATACGACATCGTGTCTGTGTACAATTGGGCTTTGGAGTCTGTTTAGTTTGTTATAGATACAAAATATTTTGGGAATATTATGCAATCCAATGTGGTGCGTAATTTAAGGATAAAATATTTTACCTGTTTTGAAGATGTATCCTTAGTTTCTAAATATTGAGAATATTTGGGAAACTAAAGATTGAAGACCTATTTTTATGGGGAAGCTTTATCAGATTTTTAGCAGCCTCCTTGATGCATTTTGAAGCCCAAATCCAGACTAAATGTGTGCTTTAAATAGAAGACAACAAACATAATTGAAGAGTAGAACTTACGGTGTAATAGGTTAGGGTTTGTGTGTTAATTGTGAGCCTCTCTAATATCGTTATTGATAGAAAAATAGGATTATTTTTTATGTTGTTGTAAGTTCTGTCATTCATTCACAAGCTTTTAATTATTGAATGTTTGTATATCACTTAGGTATCGTTGATACATAGTTCAAAGTGTGTTTTGCTTAAATCTCAAGCTATTGTTCTTGATTGAAGATTTTAAGCAAGATCAAGTATTATTCTTGATTAAGAGGTTCTTAATCTAGTATCGCTTGTAATTGAAGATTGAGGTAAAGAGCCGTCAATATCAGTAAGTTGTGATTGTTATTATGAGATATCACTGCGGTAATTGGAAGTGAGATAGATTTCCCATATCTAGGAGGTTTCTAGGTAGAAGTTGCATTGGATAGGGATTAAGTGAGAAGTTGTAAATCGGAGGTTGTTTAGCTTCGAATTGATAGTACTAATAGTGGATTTCCTTCCTGGCTTGGTAGCCCCCAGAGTAGGTGTTGTTGTTCACCGAACTAGGTTAACAATTCTGCGTGTTTAGTTACTTTCAAATATCAACTACCTAACTAATAATAAAACATACCACCAAACACCCAAAATTACCCTTAATGAAAAAATAAATTACCCTTACAAAAGCCCTTTTATTGTAATTTGGTAAATCAAAGTTTTATTCCCACTAATCACATATCTCCATTCTTCCAAATGAGACTCTCTTTTCATATTCCTTTTCATTATTTCTTAATATACTTATTAACTATTGGAATTTTGCCTCCAACCTTTCAAAATCCAAAAACTTTTCCATTTCCCACACTTCTCATTCTCTCCCCCTTCTCATATATAGTTTTGGTTTCATAGTAGTAGGCTAAGACATATTCTTTTTTATTTTCATTTGAAGCTATTTGCCATATAGGAAGAAATAAATGAATTAAATTATGCTTGTTCCACGGGTTTCTTCATTCCGCCTCGGTTATAATAATATTACTTGACAATGCATGTCACATTATGGACTCCAATATATTTCAGCAATATGTTTAACAGTTGAACAAGTAATAAAAACTATTGGATAAATAATTAATTTAAATTTATTTCAGTTTAGAAATTTAAGTATCTTTCTTTGTCAGAGATATTCGAATCAAAATAAAATATGAAGTTTATAAGATTGTTTATGCTAAAGACAAATTATTCAAAACAACTCACTGATTATACTTTTACTTGCTTATTATAATGGCCAATTTCTTATTAAAGTTTTTTATTCAATATATTAAAGTCTTTGACTTTTGAATCTGTATAATGTTCATGACATGTCGTAACTTAAATGTAATAGTTCAAGCATAATTTGCTAAAACGTGATATACAAAAATTCATTTAAGTCTCACGGCTATATTAATTTCTGAATCTTGCTGCAAAACTGATAGAAAAAGACCCTGCAAATTCCATGAAAATTGTGAGGTTCATGTGTTTTAAAAGTGGGACATAAAGCTTTCATGCAAGACAACTCAACAAACTTCCCTTGAGGAGCTTAGGTTCTAATAGCATCAATAAAAGAATGATATATTATTTTTATCATATAGGCCTAATCCAAGTCATTGAAATTTTTTGTTTTAACGGGTCACTATCATCCCAATACCTTTTTTATTTTAATCAACAAAATGTTTAAATATTTATAGTTATTATACATACTGGATTTATCATGTTGGTGATTTACTATATATTTATTTATAAATATTTACATTTATTAGTGATTTTATAATAACAATTATATATCAGCAACAACCAAGCCTCATATGAAAACACTCTTCACTATTGATTTGTGGTTCATATGCAAATATTCATCACAGATTTCTACTTCTTCTATTGCGTTACTAATATACTGTTCACCTTATAAGGTCAACTGATTCCAAACTTCGACTCGATCATAATCGTACTTGTCTGTGCAATCGTCATTTGAAGCATACTTCGTATTACACATCGACTCAACATTCCCGTTACTTTTCTCACCATGCAAACTCCAAACTGTATAACTTCTATCAATTCCAAACCGTAGTAAATGCAATGCCAACTGATTCTCGTCAACCTTACCCCCATAACAGCAACCCATGCAAGGACACGCCATTCGAATCGGATCTTTGGAGTGCGCAACCGCAAACTTAACGAATTCCCGTACCCCTTTCTCGTACTCTTTCGACAATCGGTTTGAATTCATCCATGTCTTATCCATGTCTTAATTAAGCTAAACAAAAACGATCAAACTTTCACTCTTCACAAGTAACCCCTATAGCGAATTCACAAAGTTAGTAAGTTCATCACTTAACGATTAACGAAATTGACATCAAGAATATTCCACATGTCGGAATAATGAGCAAAGCTCTTGAGCCTCTTTCATTTCTTCTTTGAAAGTAGATAACATGACTATAGTTTATGTTTGTAGTTTACCATTAAACAAAATATTAAAATCAAGTGGTTACAAAAAGTAGGTGCATGTGATCATATTATAAGACATCATAATGTCAGTATAATGCGTTTCTGTCAAAACGCAAAGTATAAACGGAATGAACCCGGAGTAATAAAACGCAACATATATAATCACACAATTTCAGACAAATTCATCATAATACCAGTAATTTGAGAAAGACAAAATCGATTGAAAGAAATTTGAAATACTAACTTTCCTTTTAAATTTCAATCCAACAAAAATAAATTTATATGTATAATCGATTGAAAAAGCATTATAATCGATTAAGCATCACTATTATATGAAAAATATTTTTACAAGGTAAACTGTTAAAACAAATACAAAGCAAATACAAGATATCAATAATAACTCACCTTTCAACAGAGGAGCTATATAAGAGCCAATGAACCTGTATCTACGAAAGAACCTGCAGAAGACAAAGAAATATGTCAAAAATTACTAGTTGTGTTGAGTTGTGTTGAACTTAATTAGTGTATATGTTTGTGGAAAATTTCACAAAAACATATACTATTATAAGATATAAATGAAAAATGGAAGTTTGAGTTTGAAAGTTCTTTTCTCAAAACTTTTTCGAAATTTTGTTTCGGTTAATGTTTGCAAGCAAAATCTAATTAAATTTTTTAAGTAAGTAATGCATGGTTAATTATTTCCACATCCTATCAATTCCGAAAACTAGTCTTGAACTTATACAAGCTATCCACTTAATTAACCACATAGAATAAGTCATGCAGCTAGCATAACATTACTCAAGAATCAAGAACTTAAATAAAAGAAACAACAAATAAAGTTAATCATAAATTTGGGAACAAGCTGTCCATTGAGAAGTCTGAAATTTTTTCCTTAAGACTCAAATAAAATATAGAAACATATGGCATAAATTAATCATAAATTTAGGAACAAGGTAGAGATGGTAGACTTCTATTAAATAAGATGTTGATTGTCAATTTTTAAAATTCATAACTTGAAGCTTTTAGATATGTAAGGGTGCACTTCAAAATTTGTTAATGCATTTCATCAAGAGCTAACACTACAAGAGTTATTCAAATGAATATTCTTTTAGATTTTAGATTTTAAACTATAGACTTGAACAATAGTGCAGCAACTACTTTGAAGTGTCCATGGTTCTTTGTCTCTTACACATGCAAGAAGGCTGTTAAGATTAAAAGGGCTGGTTGTGAATTGTTTCATTGGTTTTACAGTGGCAAGTATTGCAAATATTAGTACGAATTGTGCAAAACATTGGTCTAGTTTTATAGATTGTTCAGTTTCTTATAGGCTATAGCATAATATCATATTATATGTATTCAAACTAATGATAGAGCTGTTTACCAAGAGCTCAATGCATTGATCATAGAGAAATAAAAGTACAATTTTTCAAAATAAGCTGTTGAGGCATGACAAGTCATTTGTACTAAATCATAAACATGTCTAATTTCCTCAATGTTCATTAAAAAATAACATGATTCCTTGTTATATAATCAAATTTATAACATGTATAAAGTTGTTGAGGCATTTTCACAAACAACTTGTGAGTGCACATTGCAATCTTTCAACAAAACTACTGGAGTACTGACAACAACACTGAACTACAACAGAACCACAACAAAGACAACAGAACCACAACAACAGTAATAACAACTAGAATCCTTAAGAAACATACCTCTAACGTGGCTGAGATGGTGAATCTTCTTCCACAACAACAGAACCAAACGATATATTGAGTCTTCTTCTCCGGTGGCTCACGGTTTTCTGATTTGGAATGGTGGCAACGAAGACGGTGGGTTTTCTCCAGTGGCTCACGGTCTTGGTCTTCTTCTCCGACGACAGAATTCTGGGTTCTATGAGAGAAAGAGGGAATTAGGGATTTGTGAGGGGCAAACGCGCGTTCTGTCTAATTTTGTTTTCAGAAATTTTAATTTTAAAACATCTATGAAAGTGATTTTGAAAAGCGCCTTAGTACACATGGCTATACCAGCGCTTTTTAGGGTATAAGCGCTCTTGTACCCAACCCCCTGTAGCAGCGCTTTTGAAAGCGCTTTCATAACCCACCTATAAGAGCGCTTTTGAAAAGCGCTTTCGTACCCGTCCCTTTACCAGCGCTTTTTGAAAGCGCTTTCGTAACCCCCTATAAGAGCGCTTTTTTTGCGTGTTTTTTAATTTTGCTTTTAGCGAAACCTATACCAGCGCTTTTTCCTAAAAGCGCTTTCGTAGGGGTGCTGCGAAAAGACAAATTTGACATAGTGTTAAGAACGGTCTTACCCGTGCGAACGCACGAGTCACTATCACCACAATACATTTTTTTATAATTTTAAACAACTAAATATTTATAAATATTTATAGTTATTAGTGATATTTGTTATTAATTATATAATTGCATTTAAATAAATTATATACCAATTAAAATTGAAAACTATTCATCTAAGAAGTTTTCACGGGACCTAATCACCACAATACCTATTTTAATATCATCAACAAAATATTATAAATATTTATAATTAACATAAACTCGCTATTTTCACGGGACACTATCACCACAATACCTTTTTTTAATCAAACAAAATATTGCATTTGTAATAAATTATTCACCTTAAGATTTAAATTACCCGTGAGGACGCACGAGTCTTCTACTAGTTGTTTTAAATAATGCTTATCCTACCATTGCATGTTGCTCAGAGATCAATCTCTCAACATCTCTTAGGACATATGAGATATGAATACCAGAATTTCAACTTTGTTTGGGAGAAGGTCGCTCGTGGTCAAGTCCGCGTTCTTCACGTTCCTTCCCAACACCAGATTGTTGATATCTCCACCAAAGGCCTCATCAGAGTTCTCTTTAATGATTTTTGGACCAGTCTAAGTGTCTGTCAACCTCGCGCTTCGACTGCGAGGGTATGATATAATACATATTTATTTGTTAAAAGAATATATATTTGTATATAAGTTCCACATCGGCTATAATATGTAATGAACTGTAAATCTCTCTCTCTCTCTCTCTCTATATATATATATATATATATATATATATATATATATATATATATATATATATATATATATATATATATATATATATATACAATCTCTATAGTGCTATTGCGACACAGTTGGTCTCAATATCTCTCAATATCTTACAAGTTCATTTAACCTCACTCTGATCACTTATAAGCATATCAAGAGGCATCGCTAACTTACCAAATAGGATTTCCTGTAGATACTTAAAATCGGTAAATTTCTGAGTGGTTTCCGTCTCTTTTCTTACTCTACACTCTTACACATCAAGAATACAAGTAATACACATATTGTACGCATTGACATACTATTATAGTTCAAGTTTTCCTATGAACAAGACACAACGATTATACACTTAGTTCCAATTTTCCTAGGAACTAAACACGTTGACCTTATAGTATCGATTTTTTTAGGAACTTAACACCTTTAGAAGGATAATAAACATGCGTATCAAGGCATGCATCAAGTTTCCTAACATTCTCATAGCAATCAAGCAGCATCAAGCATGAAATCAACAATTAAGCAAAGCATGCATTGTGGTTGAAGAAGTCACAACAAACGTATCCGTTAGGGCTCCTAGGATTGACTGTAATTAAGTGTCACATAGTCACAAGATTCATCATTCAATAAGTGTTAATACTTACACTAGAAGCATTACATGAAAATTCAAATTCTTTAACAAGATTACAACATACAAGCATTATTTTTAATCCACCATAAGATAGAGCATTGAACTAGCTTTCCAACACATTCAACCACATCTCAATCAGAATTACAAAATTCATTTTATGGAGATTTCAAGGAGCATAATCGGTTAACAAAACACGTAACCGGTTACACACCAATTCTACCTCATATTTTAGACATTCTTCATTCATTTGGATTACTAAAAGACCATCTAATGAATAATGATATGCTTAGAGAAATTAAGGCATTACACCAACATGATAGATAATGCATTAAGAAGAAGGAGAAATAAATAAAATATTGGAGTGTTTCAATAAATAAAAGAAATGAAGATTATAATTCTTGCTGGAGAGAATTATGCATCTATCTAAAAAAAAAGAAGCTAAATTCACACTATTTGTGATTCTCAAAGAAATAAAACTTTTTTATTGTTTTAAAAGAAAACAAATACCCATAAAAATAGAAAGTACAGAAAAACCAAATACAAAAATATACAGAAATCAGTTAAGAGAAAAAAACAAAAAGCTACTAGTAAGTTGAATTCCGAAACCCACCGCGTTAGAAAGTTGCAACTGCAAGATCAGAATCAGAATTCAACTCCGATCACCACCAAAACCACGATCACACCGCACGAACGCGATGGTATCGCCAACGCCGTCGTCGTATCTTACGCCGACGCAGAGGTACGCAGCCGGAGCCTTATTCAGCCTGGCTCTACACCAAGCCCAACTTCACCAGACTCATCCGTTAGGTCTATCAACCGACGAATTTCCTTCTTCGAGTAGTTCCACCACCCGTGCGGTTTTCGAAGATCCCGACCTTTGGGTTCACCACACCTCCGGTTTGCTTCGCCCTATTTTCATGTGCGTCTCTTTCATCTTTTTCATGTTCGCATTTTCCGTTACACGATACCTCAATTGCATTTTTTTTAATTCATTGCAATTTTGTTTTGGAAATGATGATTTTATTGATGTATAATTATTGTGAATATTGAGATGAAGCATATTACAGAGAAAATTGAAGAGAAAGATTGAAGAAGAGAAGAGAAAATTTCATTATGCTTCACTGCTTATCACTATTGCAGGGGATAAGCTTTTATACATTTTGAATGATTCCCGAAGGAGGGAAATCTTACACGAGCCAATAGAATGAAAGCATGCTAATCTATCATAAGCTGCCACTTGTACATGTTAGTAATATTAGACTAAATCTAATTAGAAACTATATTTAGTTTAATATTCTAATAGCCCCTCTCAAGCTAAGCATGATGGATATTGATCATGCCAAGCTTGGAGACAAACTTGTTGAATGTTGAAGTAGGAAGAGCCTTAGTGAGGAAATCAGCAAGCTGTTCTTGAGTAGATATAGGTAAAAGACGCAGTAATCCTTTTTGAAGCTTCTCTCGAACCAAGTGACAATCAATGTCCAAGTGTTTAGTCCGTTCGTGGAATACCAGATTAGAGGCAATGTGCATCGCACTCTGGCTATCACAATAAAGAACAGGGGTTTTTGAACATGTAATATGTAGTTCCTTCATCAAAGCAATCAACCAAAGGAGCTCACATGTAGCAAATGACAGTGCACGATATTCAGCCTCCGAGGAAGATCGAGATATCGTTTGTTGCTTCTTTGCACGCCAGGAAATGAGGGAAGATCCAATAAAAAAACAGTAACCCGATATAGATCTTCTAGAGTCAATACACCCTGCCCAATCAGCATCAGAAAAGCCAGAAAGTTGAAGCTCAGAACTTCTACGAAACAATAAACCTCTCCCAGGACTGCTTTTTAAGTACCTGATTACTCTGCAGGCGGCATGATAATGAGCCATAGTAGGGCTGTGTATGAATTGACTCAGCTGCTGGGTAGCATAAGTGATGTCTGGCCGTGTGGTGTTCAAATAGAGTAAACGACCTATGAGTCTTCTATAAGCTCCAATGTCTTCAAATGGCTTTCCATTGTCAGCATGGAGCTTGACTGAAGGATCAAGAGGAGTGGGAGCCGGTTTTGATCCAAGGAGACCAGATTCTTGTAACAAGTCGAGACAATACTTGCGTTGTGATAGCGAGATTCCTTCCTTGGAATGAGCAACTTCCAACCCAAGAAAATATTTCAGCATACCAAGATCTTTGATGCTAAAGTTCTTGTCTAATGACTGTTTGATTCGAGAGAATTCGCACATGGAGGTGCCAGCTAGGATTATGTCATCCACATAAACGAGGAGAGCCGTAAAATCATTGTCAGTTGTCAAGGTGAATAAGGAGTAATCAGAAGTGGATTGAGTGTAGCCTTGTTGTAAAAGTAACGAAGTTAACTTCTCATACCATTTTCGACTAGCTTGCTTCAAACCATAGAGGCTTTTCTGCAGCTTACATACTTGATTAGGTTGACAATGCTTAACTCCTTCAGGTATAATCATATACACATCTTCTTGTAGCTCTCCATGAAGGAATGCGTTATTCACATCCAGCTGATGCAAAAACCAGTTGTTGATGGCAGCAGTAGCAAGCAGAGTCCGGACTGTAGTGAGTTTTGCCACTGGGGAGAAAGTGTCAAAGAAGTCCAGCCCTTCAATTTGGTTGTATCCCTTAGCAACCAACCTTGCTTTATATCTCTCTATGGTGCCATCAGCTCGATGTTTAACTTTGAACACCCACTTGTTACCAATAGGCTTAACATTGGATGGCAAGTCTACTATGGTCCAAGTTCCATTCTTGTCCAATGCTTCTAGCTCAGAATCCATAGCCTTAACCCAATGATCAGATAAACATGCTTCTTTGTAGGTTCTTGGCTCATGAATGAGGGTGATATTAGAAGTGAAGACACGATGAGATGCAGACAAGGGAGTTAATGAATCATAATGTGAAATAGGATAGAGGACTTTAGTATTACCTGAAGATTTCTTGTCTGCTGAAGCATCAGAGGCACTGCACACATAATCTGAGAGATAGTGAGGGGTGGTTTTAGTTCTGGTAGGTCTATTTTGTTGAGGAACAGGGTCAGTATTAGTTTCAGTTTGTATGGGTGATTCATGAGGATTGGAATTGTCTTCATGAGTCACATCAGGCTGTACAGAGTTGTGGTTGTGTTGATCTAAGGTATTATTTGTGGTGCCTTGTGGAGGATGAAGGAATTGTTCATGCTCAGGGGAATAACTAGGATAATTTTCTGGTTCAAGAGAATTAGGTACTTGTTCACAGTTAGTAGGAGAATTTGATAACTTTGGAGGAATTATGGTTTTTGGATCATTATAGGAATGATATTCCCATGTGGCAGAATTATCACTGGAATATGGAAAAATATGCTCATGATGAATGACATTCCTAGAGACAAAAATTTCATGATTGTTAATGTCATATAAGACCACACCCTTCATGCCCATTTTATAACCTAGAAAAAACACATTTTCTGCCTCTTGGCTCAAGCTTAGTTCTATGCATGTGAAGAGTGGATGCATATACTAATGAGCCAAAAACCTTAAGGCTATGCATGTCAGGAGATTCATTAAAAAGTATGTGATGAGGAGACAAATTATTTAAGACTTGTGTAGGGAGTTTATTGATGATGAAAGTAGCATGTAAGATAGCATATGACCAAAACTTCTTTGGAAGTTTGGATTGAAAGAGAAGGGCTCTTCCTACATTTAACAAGTGTTGATGTTTCCTCTCCACTCTACCATTTTGTTGTGGAGACTCAACACAGCTTGTTTGATGTATGATGCCTTTTGAAGCATAAAATTCAGGCATGCTAAACTCAAGACCATTGTCAGATCTAATAGTCTTAACAGTAGTGCCCTTTTGATTTTCTATGAGTTTAACAAAATTTATAACATGCTGTCTAGTTTCAGCTTTGGATTTCATGAGTGTTATCCATGTAAACCTACTACAATCATCCACAGCTGTTAGAAAATATGCATGGCCATGTATGGACTTGACAGCAAGAGGACCCCATATATCTAAATGAATTAACTCATAAGGGTGAGCAGCTCTACTTTTACTAGCAATATAGGACAGTTTTCTATGTTTAGCATAACAACAAACATCACACACATCTTTATTATTGATAGTAATGAAAGGGAATTGAGATTGTAAGTACATCAAACGATTTTGGGATAAGTGTCCCAATCTAAAATGCCATAGGGCTTTATCAGGTAAAGAAAAATTTGTAGCTAAACTATGAGCAGAGGCAGGATAATTTTGTGTGTGTGGAAGTGATGTTTTGGTGTGTGCCTCACTATCCCTTAGTGTCAAGTAATACAGTCCATTCTTTTGCTCAGCAGAACCAATCATCCTCATGGTTGGTTTGTCCTGTATAGTGCATTTGGAATCAAAAAAGGTCACAATGCAATTAGATGACATACATAATTTTGATGCAGAAATAAGATTTAGACAGAATTCAGGTATTAACAAAACATTATATGCAATGAGGGTAGAAGAGAAATGAACTGTACCAGAATACTTAGCAAGTATGCAATTTCCATTTGGCAATTTTACACTAATAGGAGTAATTTTCCTATATGAATGGAACCAATGAGTGGAGCTACATATGTGGTCAGTAGCTCCTGAATCGATTATCCAAGAACTAATGTGAGATTGATGCAATGCATGAGATGTGCTACCTGCTGATGAATGACCAACAGTCACTTGATTGGAAGAAGCATGTCCTGACCCTTGTGCAAGGCTTGATTTCTGAAGTATCTCCATTAGGACATTGAATTGACCTTGAGTCATAGGAGCATTGTCATCTCGTGTGTCAGTATTATTGGTTCCAGACCCATCATCATTGGCATCTGAAGTAGTATTGTTGGCTGTGGATTGGAAGCGATTCTGCATATGAGGTGGAACTCCATGCTTCTTGAAACAATTTTCTACTGTGTGATTGGTTTTCCCACAGAATGTACATACACGATTGCTACCATGCTTGAAATTGACTTGTTTCCCCCCAAATTTCTTGGAATCAACAGCATTGATCAAGGTTTGGGATTCATCTGCAGCTATGGGAATATGAACTTGGCGTTCGTGTTGAATAACCATAGAGAAAATCTTGTTCATCGGTGGCAGGGGATCCATTAGCAAGATTTGTGACTTAACAACAGCAAATTGATCACTTAATCCAGTGAGAAAACGAATGATCTGTAAGATTTGATGATTAGATCTTGCACTGCACATTGCAGCGCAAGTGCATTTGATACGACATGTGCACATAGGTAAAGGCAAGTAAAGATCCAGTTCTTCCCACAAAATTTTAAGATCAGAAAAGAATTCGGTTACCGATTTTGATTCTTGCTTGAGATTGTAGATTTCTTGTTGTAGCTCGGAAATTCTGATGAGATCACCTTGGGAGAATCTTTCTTTCAGGTCATTCCAAACATCCAAGGCATTCTCCATGAACACGATTGATTGAGCAATCGAATCTGAAACTGAGTTCATGATCCAAGAATGAACAAGCATGTTGCATCGATTCCACGCCCGCACGGAGGGATCGAAGGGATCTTCAGGCACCGGGAGCGATCCATCGATGAAATCGATCTTCATTTTGCCACCAAGAGCACGCTTCATGGATCGAGCCCAAGAATGATAATTCGAACCGGTTAATTTGGGAAGGACTGTAACAGAACCAGGACCATCGCTGGGATGAACGAAATACGGAGAAGTGGGATCCATGGCAGGGTCGGTAGGAGGATTCCGAGGAGGAGCCATGGAAGAAAAGAGTGATCAACAATGGTGGAGCAGCGGAAATAGGATCGAAATGGCGAATGATACCATATTGTGAATATTGAGATGAAGCATATTACAGAGAAAATTGAAGAGAAAGATTGAAGAAGAGAAGAGAAAATTTCATTATGCTTCACTGCTTATCACTATTGCAGGGGATAAGCTTTTATACATTTTGAATGATTCCCAAAGGAGGGAAATCTTACACGAGCCAATAGAATGAAAGCATGCTAATCTATCATAAGCTGCCACTTGTACATGTTAGTAATATTAGACTAAATCTAATTAGAAACTATATTTAGTTTAATATTCTAATAATAATGGTAAGAAACTAGCTTAAGTTAATTTCATTCTTGTTTTATTTGGTTTTTCCTAATCAATGTTTTGAAGTTAATTAATCACATTATTATTGTGCTAAGTTTGGTCCTGTTTTCTCTGAACAGATATCTAGATATTGATTCTGGAGCATGGTCTGGACTTGAGGAAACTTCTGGATCTTCTTTGGCTAGTCGTCATGTCGGACCAGTATGTAATTCTACTATTTCCTCACTTTCCCTTAATATCGTGATGTATACATCCTCATAGATTAATTATGTACTAATATTTTAGAGTTAGAGTTTAATTTTGATACATTGCTAGTGTAAATTTTATCATATTGTCAGCAAATCACATAGTTTTTTTGTATTATAAAGTATTTCAATGATCTGATGAGACGGTGATGATTGATAGATAATGTAAAAGATCTATACCAATGATGTATATGAATTAAATGTTTTGTTCTGTTATGCCTTCTTATGCTTTGATGCTTTAGGTATGTTTCTTTCTTGTTTTTGTTCATTTGGGTAGGGGTTTATGATATTGCACTTGTTTGTTCCTTGTCTTCCTATTTATACACGTGTAATTGGTTTGCCTCTTAGCTCTTATTAGGAATTGGACTCTTACAACGAGCAAGATCGTGGTTGAAAATGATATCTCATGAATATTTGGATTGTATTTTTAAACACTGCTGTCGATAGAAAGAATTTCCAAAAGATACTTAATATATAAGTTTCCATTTTGTTCAAGAAGAGCTTAACAACACAAAATGTTTGACCAAAAAACCACCAAGCTATGTTTATTGTTAATATTATTAATTACTCATGTTACCTGTTCCACACTTCCACTGTTGTTTTTTTTTTTTGTCGTCTTCTTCTTTACCTACTATTTCATTGGAGTCAGTGTATTTTGTTTATAGAGTTTGGTGCTATGTGACATAACTTTTTGTTTATTGTGTTCATATATTTTTTTGTTGATTTTCTTTTTACTAAATAAGTCACTTAAAAATAAAGCATGTGAATGTTGCAGTTCTTGAGATTATTGTCAGAAGAATTTGATAATGATGATTCTCAAAGGTTAGATCAAGAACTTGCTTTATCAGAAGCAGTTGATGCATTAGTTCTTAGCTTGGAAAAAAATTCAGAGTCTTCTAGGTCAAAAAGAGAGAATTTGCGTGAATACGAGCATCAATGTCGTGAGAAGTTTTCAACTGCTGATGTTCAACCTAGCTCTGAGAAGGTAGACACGCATTTGGAAACTCAGCAAGAGGAAGATACTCTTTTCTTTGAATGTGAAGATCCACAGGGGTCTTCTAATAGTAATACTGATGGAGGTCCGGTTGAAGAGGTAATGATGCTCAGCTATCAGAGGAAAATGACAGTTCTCCATCAACTTCTTGCTGCTTGTTTGTCAGATATAGGTGAAAAAAACACAAAATATACTCGTAGAAGAAAGGGGTACGATGCTCGACATCGCGTGGCTTTACGGTTGCTTGCAACTTGGCTCGATATCAAGTGGACAAAATTGGTTTGTTCAAATAAATCTTTTGATTAGTAACTTTATGTGATTGTAAACCAATTTTTTTAAGTTGAAGTGATCAAGATATATGACAATAAGAGTTGTTTTTACAGTTTATAATCTATTAAAAAGCATACAGAGTATCAATTCTCACACTGGTGAATACTGCCAATAAATTCATCTTAATTTTAAAGATACATGTTGAGCCTGATTCTACCTTATTACTATATCTTATAAATTATCCTTTTTTTAAATCTCACATTAACTGACCCCATAGCTCCATATCTTCTACTTCTAATAATGATAGTGAAATTTCACTTTGCAGGAGGCAATTGAGATGATAGTTTCTAGTTCTGCAATGGCTATCCTTAAAGAGCAAATATCAAATAAAGAAACCCAATCAAATGAAAGCAGTTGGGCTAAATGGAAGCGGGGTGGCATTATTGGCGCTGCAGCATTAACGGGGGGAACTTTGATGGCTATTACTGGTGGTATAAATGAATTCCTCCATAACATATTTTCTGTGTTTTGATTTGAATTGAATAACTTTTCTTGTGGATTTGACTGTTTTCACTTTTAAGCATAAAACAGGATTAGCTGCCCCGGCAATTGCCGCAGGACTTGGTGCTTTGGCTCCAACTTTAGGTACTTTGATCCCTGTGATCGGAGCAGGTGGATTTGCAGCAGCTGCTAGTGCTGCAGGAACTGTTGTTGGTTCTGTTGCTGTTGCCGCCTCATTTGGAGGTATGCGCGTGTGTTTGTGTATATATATTTATGTATGCCTATGTGTGATTGGATTTTTAGAATCTTCTCATGCTAAGTAGGTCTCTGTGATTTCTGTGTTGTTTAATGATACTATCAGCACTACCAAGTCATTATTCATATGCTTGTGTGTCTTATAGATTTAGACTGGCATCTTTTTCAATTTGGAGTTTCGGAATGATCCCTGACGTGGTTGTTTTTGTGCTGCATTACTGATCAATTTATACATTTTGTTGCTGCAATTTGTTGATAACTTGTTTGCAGTAATTTATTGAATGAATAAGTTTTTTATCAACCACACAAACTGTAAAGGGAAATGTTTAAATTTCCTTTTCAGAAGACGAGTTATAAAGATTATATGGGATTAAAAATGGCATTATTAGAGAGAGTGTTGGGGGTAGCACCTATAGTAGAAAAGATGGTGGAAATTAGATTTAGATGGTTTGGGCATGTAGAGAGAAGACCTATGGATTCTTTAGTTAGGGGAGTAGACCAGATGAAGGGTAGTCAAACTGCTAGAGGTAGAGGAAAGTTTAGAAAGCCTATAAGAGAAACTATTAAGAACGATTTTGGGATAAATAAGTTGGATAGAAACATGGTTTTTGATAAAACATTATGCTGTAGTTTAATCCCTGTAGCCGACCCCACATAGTAGGAAATAGCTTGGTTGTTGTTCTGTTTTACAGCTCTTTAACATTCAATGTACAATATTTTTTTGTAGCACTACTACATATTATTTTTATTTGTTTTAGAACATATTTATGACCGAAAACAATTTTCTTTTACCTTGAAATGATGTTCCTGTTAATGATGTTCCTTTTCTAGATAACAAAAATATTTATGTATCTCTTTGTTCTACCAGCTGCTGGAGCAGGGCTTACTGGAACCAAAATGGCTAGGAGAGTTGGGAGTGTTGACGAATTTGAATTCAGAGCTATAGGAGACAATCATAACCAAGGCGTAAGCATTTATTGATTTCATATTCTTACTTTTTGGTGATATTTTTTGCTTGATTGAGTTATGATCTATGTGCATGCAAGGACATGTATGCATGGACCTTTTCTAACCTTTCTTGTATTATATGACAATACTTTTGCACTTAGTTCATTGTTCCATATCAGATTTTTGTTCGACTAATGCTTGCAGATTCTGGGGGTTGAGATATTGGTCTCCGGATTTGTCTTTGAGGAAGATGATTTTGTAAGGCCATGGGAAGGGCAGAATGACAATTTGGAGAGGTAGAAATTTTTTCATTTTCAATTTCCTAAACATGCTCTTTCTATAATCTTTATTTAGGTAAAAGTAATTGATATTGTTAAGATACCACATCAGCTTGGTATAATGCAAAAATAATCCTTCTGTTGACTTTGATAATCCTTCCCTCTTTAGCTAGTATGGCTGATTTCTTGATTCTTGCCTACTGTGGAATAGTCACAGATATTTCATGTGAATATTTCTTTATGTATTAAGTTAAAGAGTAATGCACCATGAGTTAATGCTTTTTTTGTCTTTTATTTCGAGTTTTTTTAGAGTTTTCAGTTGTTTTTTTAACAGTTCATTTGGTTTGGTCTGGTCTTGGAAATATTTAAAAGGATGCACTGTAAATAGATTTCTTTCTTGTCTTTTATAATTTTATTTTGACTCTTGTAATGTTTATCACTTTGTTTTGAACATTTCAACTTTTGGGCTAGTATTTTTTCACCATTTGGTCTGGTCTGTGAAATATTTCAAAGGATGCACAATGAATGTAATTTATCTCTTATTTAAACTTTTTTAATGTTTTCAGTATTTTATTTTGAATGATTCAAGTTAAACTTTAACCAATATATGTAACCTTTTTTTAAAGCTTTCTTATGCAGGTTTTGAACAATTCTTGTAAATTATTGCATAGCTTTTTTTAATACATATAGCTGATTTATTTCAACTGCTATGCAGCTTATACTATTTGACTACAATTCTATCAACCATTTTATATAGCAGATTTTTAGCTTTCCGTCATTTTCTGCAATCTGTTATTGATAACAATTATAACGAGTTTACTTGTGAATATTATTGCTTAATATAGTTTTTATTAGCCAAGTACATGTCAATACAACATGCTAATTAGATATTATCTTATGGAAGTGTAATCTCATATTTTCCTGCTGATTCCGTTACATTTGGAAAAATGCAAGTTAATACCCTAAAGACTTATGATCCTTGCCAAAAGTTAGGTATGCACTGCAGTGGGAATCCAAGCATCTAATTGCCGTGAGCACTGCAATCCAGGATTGGCTAACTTCAAGTAATTGATTTGGGTTTGAGGCTACTAATGTTTTTTAATATTATAAAGTAGAAGTTTGTATGATATCAGTATTTTTGTAATGCGTTAGGACTTGCGATGGAGTTGATGAAGCAAGGGGCAATGCTGACTGTCTTGAGTGCACTTTTAACTGCATTGGCTTGGCCAGCTGCATTGCTTTCAGCGACTGATTTCATAGATAGCACGTGGTCGATTGCTATTGACAGGTTACATTTTATCTCTTCGTTCTAAGGGGAATAGAACTTTTGCAAAGTCAAGGAAAATCATCTACTTGTCTTTTGTTACTTAACAGGATATAGGCAATTCATGGAGTTTCTATTGTTTTTTGCTGGACAATATACTGTGACATAATTGATCGTCGCTGGATTATGATAGAATATGCTTTAAAAACTGTCATGGAAGTTGACAACTGCATGTTGTCATATGTGCAATTCCTAGCTCTAAGGCTTCATCATATCCATGAAATATTGCATTTTAATTATTTTTTGTTTGTCTAATTGCAAAAATATCTAGCCAAAACCATTTAGTATATGAATTCTGAAAAGTCCATGTGCTTGGGGTTGCTAGGATATATATGTGCATGTTTCTATTTTTTTAGGTAAACGGCATAGTAAAAAGGGATGTTTCACTGTTTCAATTCCATTTAAAGTTTATCATTTATTCTGCCTGTCTAAGTTATTTTACTTTTCAGATCAGACAAGGCAGGGAGGCTGCTTGCTGAAGTATTATTAGGAGGATTGCAGGGAAATAGGTATTATCTTGTTTAGAAGTTTCTTTAAAAATTCAGCTCCAATAAAACAATGGAATATGCAATATTTTTAATCTGAGTTTCAGGCCTGTGACACTTATAGGTTACTCACTTGGAGCAAGAGTTATTTTCAAATGTTTAGAGTGTTTGGCTGAAACAGAAAACCATGGTAGGTGTTTCTAATTTGTTTCTTTTAAATTTTTGTCTTCAATATGATAGATTATTTTCCTTTCTTTGCTTGGGGATTTTTAATCTTATTAGTTACTGGTCAATGGACAAGCTTTCCCCCCTTTAAAGCTTTTCAACTCTGGTGATGTGTACATTACATGAAACTTCATGTCTATGTGGGTTTCATGTTTATGCGGGTCTTTTGTGTGTTTATCGGTTTAATAAGATGTTACCTTTGTTATTGATTTGAAGGCACTTCTTCTGTTTATTGGCAGCTGAAATTAACAGTTAAATACGGTTTTACCTTTGTTATTGATTCAAAAGGTGCTCCTTCTGTTTATTTGCAGCTGAACTTGTGGAAAGAGTTGTCCTTCTTGGAGCGCCCATTGCAATAAAGGACGTGAATTGGGAAGCTGCTAGAAAGGTAGAAAGGAATTCAAATTTTCTCTTGATAGTGCATTCTCAGTCTCACATGTATGACAAAACTTTAGTTTTTTATTAGTTTGAATGGTACTTTGGTATTCTGTAGATGGTAGCAGGAAGATTTATAAATGCTTATTCAACAACTGATTGGATGCTTGGAGTTGCTTTCCGTGCCAGGTACGTGAAAATGTAGTGATAGAGTTTGTACTGCGCTATGAAATCTTCCAATTGGTCCACAGTTCATAGGCACAATTCTTGCAGGAACTCAGTTCAATTTTTTTGAATGGCTTGAAGTTGTATTTGTAGATCTCTCTACAAAATCTTATAGACCAGCAGTATATGCAATTATATGCATTAAGTTGCAAAATACGGGGCACTCTGATGCTGCAACAGTAAAAAGTATTTCATATTTTCATTGATAATGTTTCATGACTTCCATCTATTGATCTACCCAAAACCTTCTGCGTATGACCACAAGGCACCTTCTCAACTAATCCATTCAGAGTGTTGAAATACGAGAGACTAAGAGACATTTGAATAAACCGTGTGTTTTGTAAAGCACTACGGAGACTTTATTATATATAGAGAGATTACAACTAATTATATGATATAGTCGATGTGGGACTATTCTATATACAAATATTATTAACACTATATATTTACAAATATCAACACTCCCCCTCAAGCTTGAGCATATAAGTCGAATGCACCAAGCTTGCCACATATATAATTAGTTCTGGGACTTCGTAAAGATTTTGTAAACACATCTGCTAATTGATCATTGGAGTTGACAAAGCTTGTGACAATGTCACCTGATTCAATCTTCTCTCTGACAAAGTGACAGTCTATCTCAATATGTTTGGTCCTCTCATGGAAGACTGAATTTGAAGCAATATGCAATGCAGCTTGATTATCACAAACAAGTGTCATTGGTCTTGCTTCTTCAATTTGAAGTTCTTTGAGCAACTGTTTTAACCAAATGAGTTCACATGTTGCCATTGCCATGGCCCTATACTCTGCCTCGGCGCTTGATCTTGCAACTACATTTTGTTTCTTACTTTTCCAAGATATAAGGTTTCCTCCAACAAGTACACAATACCCAGAGGTGGATCGTCTATCAATGGGTGACCCTGCCCAATCAGCATCGGAGTATCCAACTATCTGAGTATGTCCTTTATCTTCATACACGAGGCCTTTTCCCGGAGCACGTTTGATGTATCTCAGAATTCGGACAACAGCATCCATGTGTTCTTGGCAAGGAGAATTTAAGAACTGGCTTACCACACTAACTGCAAAAGAAATGTCCGGACGAGTGACTGTGAGATAATTCAACTTTCCAACCAATCTCCTATACCTTCCCGAGTCAGATAGGGGCTCCCCCTGATTGGGTAGGAGTTTGACACTTGGATCCATAGGAGTATCAGCTGGTTTAGCGTTCAACAAACCTGTTTCTTCCAAAATATCCATAGCATATTTCCGCTGAGAAATCACCAAACCATCTTTAGATTGGGCTACCTCAATACCCAAGAAATAGCGGAGTTTACCAAGACCTTTTGTATGAAATTGATTCGAGAGATGTTGTTTTAACTGGAGTATTCCCTGCTGATCACTGCCAGTTATGACAATATCATCCACATATACAATAAGATAGACACACCCTTGGGTAGAGTGACGATAAAACACAGAATGATCAGCTTCACTACGGACCATACTAAACTGTTGTACGACAGTGCTGAATCTGCCAAACCAAGCTCTCGGAGATTGCTTAAGACCATAAAGCGACCTGTGTAGCCTACAAACCATATCTGAGGACTCCCCCTGAGCAACAAATCCAGGTGGTTGCTCCATATATACTTCCTCTTCAAGATCACCATGTAAAAAAGCATTTTTGATGTCAAGTTGATGAAGAGGCCAATGTCGAATGGCTGCAATGGCTAGAAGAAGTCTAACAGATGCCATCTTGGCTACAGGCGAGAAGGTATCACTATAATCCAACCCAAAAATCTGAGTGTATCCTTTGGCTACCAAGCGAGCCTTAAATCGATCAATCTTACCATCTGGACCAACCTTCACTGTATAAAGCCAACGACAACCTACTAAAGATTTTCCAGGGGGTAGAGGGACCAGTTCCCAAGTACCACTGCTTTGAAGAGCACACATTTCGTCAATCATTGCTTGCCTCCACTCAGGTTGAGATAATGCTTCACCTGGAGTGTTAGGAATAGAAACAGAAGACAAAGAAGACAAACAAGTATACTGCAGAGGAGAAAGACGATGATAACATAAATCAATATAATGTGGAGAAGGATTTCGTGTTTGACGTATACCTTTTCGAAGGGCAATCGGAAGATCAGACTCAGGTTGCGGGATCGGATCCAATGATGGCGAAGGCGTTAGAGGAGAGTCTGCAATGACCTCAGGGACATATACTGTATCAGGGATAGGTACTACCTCAGGGATAGGTGTGACAGACGTGGGTTGACGACGCTGATATGTTTGAAGTGGGCGAGAAGTGGGGGGGTCAACCGTAGGGCTAGAGTGATGGTGGATAATGGGAAATGGGACATCCGGAAGAGGTGTGGGAGTACTATCCTGAAGGGGTTCCGGAGTTACTTGGCTGGACTCGAAATATGGAACAGACTCGAAGAAAGTAACATCGGCCGATACGAGGTATCGTTGTAGAGTATGTGAGTAGCAACGATAACCTTTTTGGGATCGATGATAACCAAGAAAGACACACTTTAGTGATCGAGCTGATAGTTTATCAAGACCAGGAGAGAGATTGTGTACAAAACATGTGGACCCGAAGACTCGGGGAGGAATTGGGTGAAGTGGGGAATTGGGAAAACGGATTGAATGGGGGATTCTATTGTTAAGGACTAATGAGGGCATGCGATTTGTAAGGTAACATGCCGTTAGCACAGCATCCCCCCAAAACCAAAGTGGAACTTTACCATGGAGAAGTAGGGTCCGAGTAGTTTCTACGAGATGCCGATTTTTGCGTTCGGCTACCCCGTTTTGTTGAGGTGTATGAGGACAAGATGTTTGGTGGAGAATACCATTGCCGGACATAAAAGTTTGAAATTGTTGGGATAAGTATTCACGAGCATTATCACTTCTTAAGGTACGAATAGACACACCAAACTGAGTTTTTATTTCTTTATAAAATTTTTCAAAAATAGAGAATAATTCAGATCTATTTTTCATTAAAAATAACCACGTGCAACGTGAAAAATCATCAATAAAGGTGACAAAATACCTAGACTCAAGTGTAGAGACAGTACGCGAGGGACCCCAAACATCAGAGTGAACTAAAGCAAAAGGGGATGAAGCTCGTTTATTGACTCGATTTGGAAATTGACTACGAGTGTGTTTCCCTAACTGACACGACTCACAATGTAAATTAGACACCTTCGATAAACTTGGCACCAACTTCTGTAGTTTAGGAAGACTAGGATGACCTAACTGAGCATGGATAGTGAGTGGGGAATCTTTGGCTGAGCATGCCTGAGATGACACTGAGAGGTAATAAAGGCCTTGAGACTCACATCCGACGCCAATCGTCCGTCCCGAATTCCGATCCTGCAGGGTAACATTACTATTAGTGAAAGTGACAATACAATCAAGAGACCGAGTTAAACGACTGACTGAAAGTAAATTAAATGGACAATTAGGTACATAAAGAACCTAAGTAACAGAGAGAGAAGGTAGAATTTGAACAGTACCAATCCCTTCAGATCGGGTTTGAGAACCATTGGCAGAAGTTATAGTAGGTAAGAAACCCGAGGTAGAGAGGGAAGTGAAAAGATTTTTATTACCAGTAACATGATCAGACGCACCAGAATCAAGGACCCAGGATCCAAGAGAAGATGATTGAGAAAGGCAAGCAGATGAATTACCAGTGTGTGCAATCGAAGTAGTATAATCTGAGTTCTGATAATTTTGATACCACTTGAGAAAATCATCGTAGTTTGGCGTAAAGTTCTGAGTAGCCATGAGTATCAGATCTGGAACAGTTGCACGGTGGCAAGTGGGGCGATGGAAAAATCGTCGGGATCGACCGAATTGGTGGAGACGTTTCTGCCGGTAAGGTTAGTTAGCCGGAAGGTTGCCGGAAACAATAGCAGCAACAACGAATGGCGGCGGCGACCGGAGAAATTTGAAAACAGATGCCGAAATGAGTCACGGCAGTGTATGGAAGGCAAACCGGAGTTATGACACGGTTTGCCAAAAAATTTCTCACCGGACGACAGTGGGTCAACCGGGTAAAGCACGGTAAAGATTGTCTCTCAATAGGCTCTAGATACCATGTTGAAATACGAGAGACTAAGAGACATTTAAATAAACCGTGTGTTTTGTAAAGCACTACGGAGACTTTATTATATATAGAGAGATTACAACTAATTATATGATATAGTCGATGTGGGACTATTCTATATACAAATATTATTAACACTATATTTACAAATATCAACACAGAGAAAGGTTGAACTCACATCACATGACAGTTGGCACAATTATTTCTTACTAATTAAGTGCATGCTTAGGTGATTTGAATAGATTTTTCTATTAACATGTTTTTCAAAAAAAAATTGGACTACTTGCACACTTTTAGTTTACAGAAAGTAGAAACTAATCTAAAAGTTTTGTGCAGCCTACTTTCTCAAGGTTTAGCTGGGATCCAGCCAATTGATATACCTGGGATCCAAAATGTAAGTTTTTCCATCCTCTTCACTACACAATACTACTTTTTTTTTTTGGATATTCTAGAGCTCACAATTTATTAGATTTGGACATTCTGCTAAAATGGTTCGGTGGATTTTCAGGTTGACGTGACCGATCACATTGAAGGTCACTCGTCTTATTTGTGGGCTACACAGCATATCTTGGATGAACTTGAACTGGAAACGTATTATCCTGTATATAACAGCAGTCTTCCTAAAGAGTAAACCCATCCCAATTTCACCTTTTTCTTTCTTGTCTGAATATAAGGAAGATAAATTTCTAGCGTCACTTTTAAGAGGATTTGGATTCCCTCATGCATGAGTTGTGTATTGTTGTCAATTTGTCATATAACTAAGTCTCCCTCAAACATGTAATCATGGATTTAAATTTAATATATCATGTTCAACCATAAATGAAAGCTTAAGATGGTCCATTAAGTTTGTTAGTTACATGGATCCGTGTCTGACGGAGAGGGAGAATCAGAAGGTGGTCTGAGTTGGAGAGAATGAGATGCATGCACGTGATTATTGAGGAAGTTGATCTGATGCTGGGGTTAGAATCATATTATAATATGATTTAAAAAAAGGTTGTGAAAATGATTTAATAATAAAGTCAGATTTGTATTCTTATATTGTACTATTATATTGGTGTAGTGTTATGTTATTACTCTCTATATATGAATCAACTCGATGCGGGATGTGCAGTTTAACCATCTAATACCAAACCATTCTATATTGAGCTTTAAAACTTCCACACTACTATACCCAATATGGAAAAATCAAGTGATGAAAACTCTCTAGTGCCAAAATACTTGCAAGAAGTTGACTTAACTGGAGAATACAAGGAATTGATATCCACCTTACCATTAGAAAAAGGGTGGATTAAAACCCCTTTTCGTCAATATCAAGGATGCTGGATTGGCTCAAGAACTCTCCAAAATGTTTTATCTTGTCAACGACACTTTCAAGCACTTGACACTGATATCCTCTTAGTTACCGTTCCCAAATCAGGTACCACTTGGCTTAAAGCCTTAACTTTTGCTTTGCTAAACCGTAATAAATATCCAAATATTCATCTTAACCATCCATTGCTTAGTTCCAACCCTCATGATCTTGTTCCATTTTTTGAACATGATCTTTACATTAATAAAGAAATTCTTCCTAATCTCAACTCATTATCTCATCCAAGACTTTTTTGTACACATCTTCCTTATGATCTGTTGCCAAAATCTGTGAAAGAGTCAAGATGTAAGATTGTGTATCTTTGTAGAGATCCTAAAGACAACTTTGTCTCATTTTGGCATTTCATAAACAATCTAAGACCACAAAGTATGGAAAAACTTGCATTAGATGAGTTGTTTGAGAGTTTTTGTAGAGGAGTGAGTCCTTTTGGACCGTTTTGGGAGCATATACTAGGATATTGGAAGGAAAGTTTGATGGAAAGATCAAATAAGGTTATGTTTTTGAGATTTGAAGAAATGAAAATAAAGCCGAATTTTTATTTGAAAAAACTTGCCGAGTTTATGGAGTCTCCATTTTCTAAAGAAGAAGAATCCAAAGGTGTGGTTGATGATATATTAAATTTGTGTAGTTTTGAAAAGTTGAGTGAATTGAAAGTCAATAAGGTTGGAAAAGTGGCGACAGGTGTTGAAAACAAATATTTTTTTCGGCGCGGCCATATTGGAGATTGGAAAAATCTTCTTACAACTGAAATGGTGGAGCAGTTAAACACTATCATTGAAAAGGAATTGGTTAAACATGGACTCAATTTTTAGATTTTTATAATTCTATTTGATTAACAGGATGAGTAATGGCCGCACTTGCCTAATTTCTTTCCTGTACTATCCACCACCAGTATTATTTAGTCTAAGCTACTTACTATGTTTGACAACCTCTACTTTTACAAGATTGTTTTTTTATGAGATTACAAGATTGTTTTTCCATTCATTCTATTGATTATTACTACTAGTTCACATTAAATAAAATCTAATTAAAAATTGAGTAAATGGTAACAGAAAGTATTCTCGAAAATAGATGTATATTTAAATTACAAAATCATTTAGGATCAGTTGTTAGTGACCTCACCCATAGTAATGATTCCTTGTTAAATTGCTGAGACAATGATTGTTTTGTAATACTAGTATTATAGATGAAAGGTTGATGTAATCAGCCGAGACAATGATTATTTTGTAATACTAGTATTATAGATGAAAGGTTGATGTAATCGGCCTCTTTGGTACTTGTTGAACTAATGCAATTAGAGTAGCTAATGGAAGTAGGGGTGGCAAAAAAGGCGGTGGCCCGCCGGACCGGCCCGCGCACCCGTCTAAAAATGGCGGGTTGGGTTAGGATTTTGGGTCCGCCGCCCACCAAAGTTCACCCCGTCAAAACCCGCCGCCCGTGTAAGCTCGCCCTACTAAAACCCGCCGCCCGCTAAAGCCCGCATCACCTATTTATTAAGCTCGTTTCGCCTTAAGTCTGTCATTTTTCAGTTAATTCTAGTAATTCAAATTTTTGATGTTTTTATTTTATACATTTATTTGTAAATATATGCAATATTTTTTATGAAAATTTTATTTAAAGATGCTTTAACAAAAATTGTTATAAAAAATAAGTGAAAATTTAATTGAAAGGTAAAAAAAAGACTATTAATCTATTAAAAAAATGAAAGAAAAATAAATTAAAAAATAGGCGGGCAAGCCCGCCGCCCGCCAACCCGCCAACCCGCCACCTTAGCGGGGCATACATGATTTTTATGTCCATTTTACTTTGCGAGCTTGCCTGCCCCGCTCGCTTTTTGGCGGGCATTAGGCGGGGCGAGCGCGGGGCGGACGACCCGTTTTGCCACTCTTAAATGGAAGCATTGGCAGAGAATTTATGTTATTTCACGAAGTTGAATGATTTAACGGGGAAAATTCTATTTATACAATTGATTTTAAACTGAATAAAGGTAAGAAAATACAATATCTGAAAAGTAGTTATAAATAGCTACTAATTTATTTAATTAAGAATTAATTATCCCTAGGCTTTATATCTTAACAATTTCTCTCAATCAAAGTATGGTAGATGTTTATCATGCCAAATTTGAAAATAAAATTATTGAATTGAAGAGTAGGTAAATATTTTATTAAGAAATTTGCGAGATGCTCTTGTGATGGGATTGGAAGTAGGTGCAACAAGCCTCGTTGAACCTTTTCACGCACAGATGACAAACAATTTTTAGGTGTTTCGTTCTCTCAAGAAAAACTGGATAGGAAACAATATGCATGACACTTAGGGTGTCATAATATATGACAAAAATCTTGGAACAAGTGATATAAAGATCCTTTATTAGAAACATCATCCAAAGTAATTCTCAGGTAGCCAATGGGAGTGTCATGTACTTAGTTTCAGAAGAAGAACGAAAAATAGTTTGTTGTTTCTTTGCATGCAAATAAAAAATCAATGAAGATCCTAAAAAGAAGCAATAACCAGAAGTTGATTATCTATAATCAATACACCCAATCCAATTTGCATCTAAATAACCAAGAATTTGCAATTATGAGTTTCTTTAGAACATGAAACCTCTGGTAAGGATGTAGTTCAAATATTTAATAACTATGCTGGCAACTTGGTAATGAATCATGGTAGGATTATGGAGAAATTGACTTAGTTGTTTTGTAGCAAAGATAATGTCCTGCCTAGTGGTGTTTAAGGAAATCAATCTACCAATTATTCTTCTATAAGATTTAATGTCATCAAAAGGTTTTCCATCTTCATCATGGAGCTTGATAGAAGGATCAAGAGGTGTTGCAGCTGGTTTAGAACCAAGAAGACTAGATTCATATAAAAGGTCTAAGAAATATTTTCTCCGGGACAGGGAAATTCCTTCCTTTGAATGTGCTTCCTCCAAACCCTGAAAATACTTGAGTAATCCTAAATCTTTGATGTTGAAACTTGTGACAAGTATAACTTTAATTCCACCAAACACTTGCATTGAATTTACAAACTAGTATAATGTCATTAATATATATAGGATAACTATAAATGTGTAAACATGTTCAACGAGTGGAAGAATCATTGAATACTAAGAGGCTCTGGTCTTCGGACGACCTCAAATCTTGTTCCCTTAAGCCAATCTCTGTGAAAATTATGAACTAGATCGAGTTGTAAGAACTTCCTTCTTGTACAAGGATCCTTGAGACAAAATTATTAGTGACGGTAGCGGTAATGATTAGTGGAAGTGTCACATTCAGAGTCCCATCCACTTTCGCATGATCCTAACACCCTAGGATTGGTCTATCATTTTTCTGTTTCTCTTTTAAAGAGACTGATTTATCGGATCCTTGCAGTGGGGTTCTAATTGTCCAAACAGATCTCTTATACAGAGTGGCTTAGTCTAAGCCATTATGTTTGACAACTTCTAATTTTACGAGATTTTTTTTTGATGATATTACAAGATTGTTTTTTCATTCATTCTATTGATCATCACTACTAGTTAAATTATCCCACTCACATTAAATAAAATCTAATTAAAAATCGAATAAATTTTAATAGAAAATAGGTGTATACTTAAATTATAAAATCAATTAATATCGTGGTAATCAATTTTAGTGAGCTCACCCTTAGTAATGATTCCTTGTTAAATTGCTGGGACATAATGTCTGTTTTGTTCTAGTATTAGAGATGAAAGTTTGATGTAATCATGAGGCTAATTATTTGGTGCTTGTTGAACTAATGCAATTATAGAAGTTAATGGAAGAATTGACACATAATTTAATTTATTTCATTAATTAAAATGAATTTAACGGAGAGAAATTTTATTTATACAATTGATTTCAAATTGAGTAAAGGTATGAAAATGCAATAACTGAAAAGTAGTTACAAGTAACTACTAGTTTAGTTATTCAGTACTGACTAAACTTAATCAAGAACTAGTTATTCTTAGGCTTTAGATTTTAACATTCTATCTCAACCCGAGCATGGTAGATGTTTATCATGCCATGTTTGAAAATAAAGTTATTGAATTTAGAAGTAGGTAAAGTCTCTGCGAAGTTTGTGAGTTGCTTTTGTCATGAGATTGAACGCAGGCACAACAAGCCTTGTTGAACCTTTTCACGCACAAGACGACAATAAATTTTTAGGTGGTTTGTCATCTCATGAAAAATTGGGTTGGAAGCAATGTGCATGACACTTACGCTGTCACAATATAGGACAAAAGGCTTGGAACAAGTGATACAAAAATCCTTTATTAGAAACACCATCCAAAGTAATTCACAAATAGATGATGACAATGCCATGTACTTAGCTTCAAAAAAAAGATTGAGAGATGTTTCGTTGTTTCTTTGCATGCAAAAAAATCAACAAAGAATCTAGAAAGAAATAATAACTAGAAAATGATTTTCTAGAACCAATACACCCAACCTAATATGCATCTGGATAGGCAATGATTTGCAATTATGAGTTTCTATAGAATATGAAACCTCTACTAGGAATATACTTCAAATATCTAACAACGCTACAGGCAGCTTGGTAATAAGTCATGGTAGGATTATGGAGGAATTAACTTAGTTGTTGTGTAGCAAATATATTGTCCAATCTAGTGGTGTTCAAGGTTTAAGTACATCAATCTACCAATTATTCTTATATAGAATTCAATGTCATCAAAAGGTTTTCAACCATCATCATGCAGTTTGATAGAAGAATCAAGAGGTGTTTTAGTCGGTTTAGAACCTAGAAGGCTAGATTCATGTAAAAGGTTCGGGCAATATTTTCTCTAGGACAAGTAAATTCCCTCCTTTAAATGTGCTATCTCCAAAACCAAGAAATACTTGAGCAATCTCAAATCTTTGATGTTGAAACTTGTGTCGAATATGACTTAAATTCTATCAAACTCTTGCATTGAATTTTCAACTAGTATAAAGTCATCAATATATTCTAGAATAACTGTAAATATGAAAATAGTTTTAAGAGTGAATTAAGAAAATATAAAGTAGATTGAGTGTAACCTTGCTGAATAAGTAATGTAGTCAATTTCTCATACCATTTTTCAACTACCTTTTTTTAAATCTATGTAGACTCTTCAAGAGTTTACAGACCTGGTTAGGCATAACACAAAGAACAAGTTCGATGATAGTCATATACACATCTTCTTGAAACTCTCCATGCAAGAAGTATCGTTGACATTCACTTGGTGCAAGAACCAATTGTGAATTGCAACAACGGCAAGAAGTGTTTTGACAGTTGTATGTTTTACCACAAGAGAAAATGTGTCAAAAAATCCAAATCTTCAATTTGGTTGTATCCTTTGTCTACCAACCTATCCTTATATCTCTATATATTTCCATCGACCTTGTATTTAATTTGTAAACTCTTTTACTGCCAATAGGGTTCACACAAGGTGGTAAATCAACTGTGATCCAGATTCCATTTTTGTTCAATGCTTCCAATTCAAAAGCCATAACCTTAAGCTAATGACCGAATATACAAGCTAGATAACATAACATTCTCATCATTTGGAAAGTAGTAATATGCTACTAGACACATGCCATTTTTTATAAGATTAAATAGGTGATTACAATGAATAAATAATAGATTAAAATTAATAAAAATCATTTATGATTTCGTGGTGCGCTCTTTCAATGCACCAACACAAACTATAGAAATACAATTTCCCTTTAATGCGCATAAATGATTCTATAAATAGAACCATCATGTTGAGGTGATAGTAACTTATTCACAAAATCCTAGCCTCACTAGGTTCTAAGTTCACGTTCTCTGAAATCTTTTGTTCGATCACAACTAGTATTATATACAAAAAGTTATCTTGTTTCAAATTCAGATTGCGTGGACTGAGTAGAGGCATTGTTATTTATGCAAGGCTCGTGATCAATCCACTTTCTAAATTTTTTTTCTCTCTCAAAGAGTTAATCCATTAATTTGTGACTCATAAACATTTGTAAGAATCTATTGAAAGATGAATTTAAATATTTATCCATTGCATTTACTCTTTATTATTCATAATTTCCATTCTTCACCCCTTAAACCCTCCACTGCTATCTTTATCTCTATCTTCCATAAAATAAACCTTTTGAGAAGAATTGCTTACATCATTGTTGCTTTAAATATCGTGTGCAAGTATACACAATCAAACTAGTGGCAAGTGATAAGAAAAATATCGATTCAACGAGAATGGAGATTAAACACTTTTGATAATTCATTTGAAACCAATAAAATAATTCATGAGTTAAAAAGAGTATAACATTGATTATAATGTAATAAAGTTATACAACAACATAAATTAATAATGAGTTTGAATTAGTGTAGATGTAGAAACTGGACAATGATCTCTTCCATAGTTTCATCTAATGAGTGTGGTGATGTCAGGGTTAAACATTGTGGTGTTTGTCAACGACATGAAAATATGCAACAATTCACTATGACAATCTTATGCATAAGTCTTCATTAAAATCATTACACTTTAAGTACAACTTACCCTGTTTACCTCTATGGCCCCACTCCTCTATGTATAAAGTGATTAAGTAAGCAATGTATACCCACTCTCTACTTTATCGTATTAGTTCTTAAAGTTTATTTATTAAGCACTACTACTTAATAAACTTTTATTTAACCCTAAGATGATCAAATTTAGAATTAAACATATGGAGATATAATACAAAAACTAAACTTATACTCATTCATAATCAAAAGATGGTAAAGGATCAAATTTAGAATGAAACATATGACAATAAACAAAACAAAAACTTTATTCATTCACAATCAAAAGATAACTTTTTCATGAAATTTCACGTCATCCAATAAAAATGGAATTAACTCATACTGAACGTAACGAATACATAATATTGATATATTAGATTACACATTCTTAGACAAGTGTGAATACAAATGATAAATATAAAGCGCCCCATGTCAGCTTGAACGTAACTGGATGTCGGGGAGTCCAGGGAGCGCCAAAAGTATCAATGTGCTAAACGTTCAGGATCCAAGAGACATTGACATCACACATCCTCTTAAAACCTTAAGGCAATGAGGATATAACTCATATTGAACGTAACAAATACATAATATTAATATATTAGATTACACATTCTTAGACAAGTGTGAATACAAATGATAAATATAAAGCGCCCCATGTCAGCTTGAATGTAGCTAGATGTCGGGGAGTCCAGGGAGTGCCAAAAGTATCAATGTGCTAAACGTTCAGGATCCAAGAGACCTTGACATCACACATCCTCTTAAAACCTTAAGGCAGTGAGGATCGGTGTTTTAAAAACCAGACCGAACCGGCCGATCGGACCGGTTGAACCGGGAACCGGTCAGGTAACCGGTCTAGTTCAATAACTGGATCGGGAATGCCATTGAACCGGTGTGAACCGGTCAAAACCGGTGTAAACCGCTAAAACCGGGAAAACCAGCGGTTTAATTGCATTTTTTTATTTTTTTAAAATTTTTTTATTTTAAAAAATTAAAACAACGTCGTTTTGACTATTTTAATTAAAATTTAAAATAAAAAATTAAATAAATAAAATAAAAAAATAAAAAAATTGTTGCAAATGCGGCTGATTTTATTACCGATGATTTTGATATTGAAGAAAGAGATCCCAACATTAAAACAATTTTTTTATTCAAATTAAGTTTAGTAGACAATGGAATTAGTTTGTTATAAATTATTCAATTAAATTATGTTGTGATTAAACTTTTGTTTGCAATTATATTTTATAATTATGTACTATTTTATTGTGTGATACTTATGTGTAAAATTTAAATTTAAATTATGAACTTGTGAATTTTTTTATAATATGATTTTTTCAAAAAATTTAAGTGCTAGTTATACATATATAATTTTGTTATAACGACCGGTCTATTCAACCGAGTTATCTGGTTTAACCCGGTTTAGTCATGCGGTTCGACCAGTGACCCAGTGGTTCGACCAATAAACCAGTGACCCAATACCCTCACCGGTTTGATGTCCGGTCCGGTTTTTAAAACACTGGTGAGGATATGTTCAGGTCAACAATTATCTCAAATAAAAGATGTAACACTCGACACCACATATCCATCCAAGACCTTAAGGCAATGAGGATATGTGTCCATTCTCTTATATATTCAACATTTTTTTCATTTCTAGTCGATGTGAGACTTTGACACTCATACTTGAATCTTAATACTTAACGTGTAGGCCTTTCTTTTTGGAGGAAGTACTATATAAGTACACTATACATGGTGAAAAAAACTTTCACTCCTTCTTACAACTTTTTATCCTTTTCCGTTTCTTTCTAGGTCAACAATTGGCACAACTTTTAGAATATCTAATTCTACTATTGTTCAAGTGTCACAGCCAGTATCTAATTTTGTGATGGTGCTGTCTAATTTTGTAGTATTCATTTGCACCAAGAATATTTATCAAGTTGACTTGTATTTGGATCTCTTGGAAATCATAAGGAATTATATGTGGTTCACATGATTTTTTTTAAATAAAAAAGTTGTCAATTTATAATTATTAGTAATTTGTTTGTATTAGTATATTATAAAAAATACAAAAATTGTTGTAAAAAATTGAATTATAGACTAGCATCTTACATTCATCTAAAGTTCATTTTTAACGATGATTTAAAGCAAAATACTTTGCTTTTTTCTTATTATTTATAAATGGTGTTTTAATCTTCCGGGTGATTTTGAGATGTTTGAATTTTTAAAAGTATAATTAGTTCAACTTGAAGTTAAAATTTATAATTTTAAAATTAATTATGGGTGATTTTTATACTGAAGTTAATTGTTGAACTCACTTTTTCATAAATGTATCCAAACATAAATCAATTTTATTAAATTCAATTCTATTAAAATTAATTCTACCAAACTCAATTATACCAGAATTAATTTTGTCTACCGTTAATCCAAACATACTCAAACTTATTTGTGTGTTTGACTTTTCCATTACTATAGTTTTAGGTGTATAAAATTAAATAATCATTAAATATATGTCACATGTTTTCGATATGTGTGTTGTTTACACATAAAAGTATAGTAATGGAGTAAATGGAGAGAGAAAAAAATGGAGAGGATTTTAACCCTTAATATATCATGTTCAACCATAAATGAAAGCTTAAGATGGTCCATTAAGTTTGTTAGTTACATTATTTGATTCTCCCTACTGTACATACTGGCTAAAAAATACATGGATCCGTGTCTGACGGAGAGGGAGAATCAGAAGGTGGTCTGAGTTGGAGAACATGAGATGCATGCACGTGATTATTGAGGAAGCTGATGTGATGCTGGGGTTAGAGTCATATTATAATATAATTTTTAAAAAAGTTGTGAAACTCATTTAATAATAAAGTCAGATTTGTATTCTTATATTGCACTATTATTTTAGGTCCAGTGTTATGTTATTACCCCCTATATATATATATATATATATATATATATATATATATATATATATATATATATATATATATATATATATATATATATATATATATATATATATATATATATATATATATATATATGAATCAACCTGCGGTTTAACCATCTAAGACCAAACCATTCTATATTGAGCCTTTATACTTCCTACACTACTACATCCACAATGGATAAATCAAGTGACGAGAACTCTCTAGTGCCAAGATACTTGCAAGAAATTGACTTAGCTGGAGAGTACAAAGAATTTATATCCACCTTACCATTAGAAAAAGGGTGGCTTACAACCCCTTACCATCAATATCAAGGATGTTGGATTGGGACAACAACTCTCCAAAATGTTTTATCATGTCAACAACACTTTCAAGCACTTGATACTGATATCCTCTTAGTTACTCCTCCCAAATCAGGTACCACTTGGCTCAAAGCCTTGACTTTTGCTTTGCTAAACCGCAACAAATATCCAAATATTCATCTTAACCATCCATTGCTTAGTTCCAACCCTCATGATCTTGTTCCATTTTTTGAACATGATCTTTACATTAATAAAGATATTCTTCCTAATCTCAACTCATTATCCCATCCAAGACTCTTTTGTACACATCTTCCTTATGATCTGTTGCCAAAATCTGTGAAAGAGTCAAGATGTAAGATTGTGTATCTTTGTAGAGATCCTAAAGACACTTTTGTTTCATTTTGGTATTTCATAAACAAGCTAAGACCTCAAAGTATGGAAAAACTTACATTAGATCAGTTGTTTGAAAGTTTTTGTAGAGGAGCGAGTCCTTTTGGACCCTTTTGGGAGCATATACTAGGATATTGGAAAGAAAGTCTGATGGAAAGATCAAACAAGTTTATAATGTTTTTGAGATATGAAGAAATGAAAATGATACCGGATTTTTATTTGAAAAAACTTGCCGAGTTTATGGAGTGTCCATTCTCCAAAGAAGAAGAATCTAGAGGCATGGTTGTGGATATATTAAATTTATGTAGTTTTGAGAAGTTGAGTGAATTGGAAGTCAATAAAATTGGAAAAGCGGCGTCCGGTGTTGAAAACAAATATTTTTTCCGACGCGGCCAAGTTGGAGATTGGAAAAATCTTCTTACAACTGAAATGGTGGAGCAGTTAAACACTATCATTGAAAAGGAATTGGTTAAACATGGACTCAGTTTTTAGATTTTTAACAATTCTATTTGATTAGGAGGATGAGTAATGGCCACACTTGCCTAATTTCTTTACTTTACCATCCACCACCAGTATTATTTAGTCTAAGCTACTTACCATGTTTGACAACCTCTAATTTTACAAGATTGTTTTTCCATTCATTCTATTGATTATTACTACTAGTTAAATTATCCCCCTCACATTAAATAAAATCTAATTAAAAATTGAGTAAATGGTAACAGAAAGTATTCTCGAAAATAGATGTATATTTAAATTACAAAATCATTTAGGATCAGTTGTTAGTGACCTCACCCTTATTAATAATTCCTTGTTAAATTGCTGGGACATAATAACTGTTTTGTAATACTAGTATTATAGATGAAAGGTTGATGTAGTCAGCCTTTTTGGTGCTTGTTGAACTAATGCAATTAGAGTGGCTAATGGAAGCATTGGCAGAGAATTTAAGTTATTTCACGAAGTTGAATGAATTGGTGGGGGAAAATTCTATTTACACAATTGATTTCAAATTGAATAAAGGTAAGAAAATACAATATCTGAAAAGTAGTTATAAATAACAACTAATTAAGTTATTTAGCTTACTTCTAATTAAACTTAATCAAGAATTAATTATTCCTAGGCTTTATATCTTAACAATTTCTCTCAATCAGAGTATGGTAGATGTTTATCATGCCAAGTTTAAAAATAAAATTATTGAATTTAAGAGTAGGTAAAGATTTTATTAAGAAATTTGCGAGTTGCTCTTGTGATGAGATTGGAAGTAGGCGCAACCAATGTAGTAAAAAACGAGTGCTAGATCGAGATCGGTTTTGGTCGTCGTCATAGTCAAGATCGAGTTTTTTTTAGAAGATCGTAAAAAAATAGTGCTGGGCCTTTTTCTGGTTTGGCCTGTCAAACCGGGTCGGGTTTTTAAAGTGAAAACCCAGTTTTTTTTAAACTAACCCTAACCCTAAAACAAAATAGAAACGACGCTCCTCTGTTTTGTTTCACGAACATTTTGCTGTTCATCCTCTCCGTCTTCAACTGATTTCACGCTCCTCTCCTTCTTTTCACGATTTTTTTCTCTTCATCCTCTGTTTTCTTACCTTTTGCTATTTTGTTTTTGATGAAAACTTCAAACTTCTTCAGTTTATCTTCTCCCTATCTAATGGCTTCAAACTTAGGATCACAAAATGTTTCATCAACTACTTCTGACCCAGCTCGGAAATATTGTGTTTTAATTGACCTAGCTTCAAGAAAAGTGAAGTGTAAGTTTTGTGAGGGTGAGTTTACAGGAGGTGTGTATCGTTTGAAGCATCATTTGGCCGGAACCAGAAACAATGTTAGGCCCTGTTTAGCTGTTCCAGATGACATCAAGATAATAATGCGGGACAATGTTAAGCCCGGTTTAGCTGTGAAGATTATTTAGATGTTTAGTAATATCTTAGATGATTAGACTTATATGTTATATTTATGTTTTTTGAGCTACTTATGTTGAACTTGATCTTTTAAGATTATTAAATTATGGAATGATGGTTATGAATTATTAATTAAATTAGTTGAAAGTTGTGATTTATAAGTTATTTTGTTCATGTATTATAATTTTCATGTTTTTGTTCATGTGAGTTTACCATTTTGTCCTTTAGTAAGATCTTAAGTGTCGTGCTACGATCCTTGCTTTAAGATTTTTCATAGGCCGTCCGATCCTACTTAAGATCCCGTGCTTGACTACCTTGGGTGCAACAAGTCTCGTTGAACCTTTTCACGCACAGGTGACAAATAATTTTTAGGTGTTTCGTCCTCTTAACTGGATAGGAAATAATATGCATGACACTTAAGGTGTCATAATATAGGACAAAAAAGCTTGGAACAAGTGATATAAAGATCCTTTATTAGAAACATCATCCAAAGTAATTCTCAAGTAGCTAATGGTAGTGTCATGTACTTAGTTTCAGAAGAAGAACGAGAAATAGTTTGTTGTTTCTTTGCATGCAAAAAAAAAAATCAATGAAGATCCTAAAAAGAAGCAATAATCAGAAATTGATTATCTATAATCAATACACCCAACCCAATTTGCATCAAAATAACCAAGAATTTGCAATTTTGAGTTTCTATAGAACATGAAACCTCTACTAGGGATGTACTTCAAATATTTAATAACTATGCAAGAAGCTTGCTAATGAATCATGGTAGGATTATGGAGAAATTGACTTAGTTGTTTTGTAACAAAGATAATGTTTTGCCTAATGGTATTTAAGGAAATCAATCTAATAATTATTCTTCTATAAGATTTAATGTCATCAAAAGGTTTTCCATCTTCATCATGGAGCTTCATAGAAGTATCAAGAGGTGTTGCAGCCGGTTTAGAACCAAGAAGACTAGATTCATATAAAAGGTCTAAGCAATATTTTCTCCAGGACAGGGAAATTCCTTCATTTAAATAAGCTACCTCCAAACCCCGAAAATACTTGAGTAATCCTAAATCTTTGATGTTGAAACTTGTGTCAAGTATAACTTTAATTCAACCAAACACTTGCAGTGAATTTACAACTAGTATAATGTCATTAATATATAGGATAACTATAAATGTGTAAAACTGTTCAACGAGTGGAAGAATCATTGAATACTAAGTGGCTCTGGTCTTCGGACGACCTCAAATCTTGTTCCCTTAAGCCAATCTCTGTGAAAAATGTGAACTAGATTGAATTGCAAGAACTTCCTTCATCTACGAGGATCCTTGAGACAAAATTATTAGCGATGATAGCGGTAATGATTAGTGGAAGTGTCACATTCAGAGTCCCATCCACTTTCTCATGATCCTAAAACCCTAGGATTGGTCTATCATTTTTCTGTTTCTCTTTTAAAGAGACTGATTGATCGGATCCTTGCAGTGGATGTTCTAATTGTCCGAACAGATCTCTTATACATAGTGGCTTAGCCTAAGCCACTATGTTTGACAACTTCTAATTTTACGATATTGTTTTTTTATGATATTACAAGATTGTTTTTCCATTCATTATATTTCTCATTACTACTAGTTAAATTATCCCACTCACATTAAATAAAATCTAACTAAAAATTGAATAAATTTTAACATAAAATAGATGTATACTTGTTAAATTGTAAAATCAATTTTAGTGAGCTCACCCTTAATAATGGTTCCTTGTTAAATTGCTGGGACATAATGTCTGTTTTGTTCTAGTATTAGAGATGAAAGGTTGATGTAATCATGAGGCTAATTATTTGGTGCTTGTTGAACTAATGCAATTATAGAAGTTAATGGAAGCATTGACACATAATGTAATTTATTTCATTAATTAAAATGAATTTAATGGAGAGAAATTTTATTTATACAATTGATTTTAAATTGAGTAAAGGTAAGAAAACGCAATAATTGAAAAGTAGTTATAAGTAACTACTAGTTTAGTTATTCAGTAATGACTAAACTTAATCAAGAACTAGATATTCTTAAGCTTTAGATTTTAACAAATCTCAACCCGAGCATGGTAGATGTTTATCATGCTAAGTTTGAAAATAAAGTTATTGAATTTAGATGTAGTTAAAGTCTCTGCCAAGAAGTCTGTGAGTTGCTCTTGTCATGAGATTGGACGTGGGCACAACAAGCCTTGTTGAACCTTTTCACGCACAAGACGACAATCAATTTTTAGGTGTTTTGTCATCTCATGAAAAACAGGGTTGGAAGCAATGTGCATGACACTTAGGCTGTCACAATATAGGACAAAAGGCTTGGAACAAGTGATACAAAAATCCTTTATTAGAAACACCATCCAAAGTAATTCACAAATAGCTGATGACAATGCCATGTACTTAGCTTCAAAAAAAGATGAGAGATTGTTTGCTGTTTCTTTGCATGCAAAAAAAATCAACGAAGAATCTAGAAAGAAATAATAACTAGAAAATGATTTTCTAGAACCAATACACCCAACCTAATATGCATCTGAATAGCCAATGATTTGCATTTATGAGTTTCTATAGAATATGAAACCTCCACAAGGATTGTACTTAAAATGTCTAACAACGCTACAGGCAGCTTGGTAATAAACCATGGTAGGATTATGGAGGAATTAACTTAGTTGTTGTGTAGAAAATATAATGTCCAATCTAGTGGTGTTCAAGGTTTAAGTACATCAATCTGCCAATTATTCTTCTATAGAATTCAATGTCATCAAAAGGTTTTCAACCTTCATCATGAAGTTTGATAGAAGGATCAAGAGGTGTTTTAGCTGGTTTAGAACCAAGAAGGCTAGATTCATGTAAAAGGTTCGAGCAATATTTTCTCTAGGACAAGTAAATTCCCTCCTTTAAATGTGCTACCTCCAAAACCAGGAAATACTTGAGCAATCCCAAATCTTTGATGTTGAAACTTGTGTCGAATATGACTTAAATTCTATCAAACTCTTGCATTGATTTTCCAACTAGTATAAAGTCATCAATATATTATTGAATAACGGCAAATGTAGAAATAATTTTGAGAGTGAATTTAGAAAATATAAAGTAGATTGAGTGTAACCTTGCTGAATAAGTAATGTAGTCAATTTCTCATACCATTTTTCTGCTACCTTTTTTAAATCTATGTAGACTCTTCAAGAGTTTACAGACCTATTTAGGCATAACACAAAGAACAACTTCGGTGATAGCCATATACACATCTTCTTGCAACTCTCCATGCAAGAAGCATCGTTGACATCCACTTGGTGCAAGAGCCAATTGTGAACTGCAACAACGGCAAGAAGTGTTTTGACAATTGTATGTTTTACCACAAGAGAAAATGTGTCAACAAATCCAAATCTTCAATTTGGTTGTATCCTTTGTCTACCAACCTACCATTATATCACTCTATAGTTCCATCAACCTTGTTTTTTCGTTTGTAAACTCTTTTACTGCCAATAGGTTTCACACAAGGTGGTACATCAACTGTGATCTAGGTTCCATTTTTGTTCAATGCTTCAAATTCAAAAGCCATAACCTTAAGCTAATGACCAAATATACAAGCTAGATAACATAACATTCTCATCATTTGGAAAGTAGTAATATGCTGCTAGACACATGCTATTTTTTTATAAGAATAAATAGGCGATTACAATGAATCAGGTGAATAATAGATTAAAATTAATAAAAATCATTTGTGATTTTGTGGTGCGCTCTTTCAATGCACCAACACAAACTAGAGAAACACAATTTCCTTTTAATGCGCATAAATGATTCTATAAATTGAACCGTTATGTTGAGGTGATAGTCACTTATTCATAAAATCCTAGCCTCACTAGGTTCTAAGTTCACATTCTCTCAAATCTTTTGTTCGATCACAACTAGCATTATATATAAAAAGTTATCTTGTTTCAAATTCAGATTGTGTGGGCTGATTAGAGGCGTTGTTATTTATGCAATGCTCATGATCAATCCACTTTCTCCAAAAAAAAAAAACAATTTTTCTCTAAAAGAGTTAATCCATCAATTTGTGACTCGTAACCATTTGTAAGAATCTATTGAAAGATAAATTTAAATATTTATCCATTGCATTTACTCATTATTATCCATAATTTCCATTCTTCACCCCCTCCTTAAACCTTCCACTGCTATCTTTATCTCTATCTTCCATAAAATAAACCTTTTGAGAATAATTGCTTACATCATTTTTACTTGAAATCTCGTGTGCAAGTATACACAGTCAAACTAGTGACAAGTGATAAGAAAAATACCGATTCCACAAGAATGGAGATTAATCAGTTTTGATAATTCATTTGAAACCAATAAAATAATTCATGAGTTAAAAAGAGAATAACATTGATTATAATGTAATAAAGTTATAGAACAACATAAATTAATAATGAGTTTGAATTAGTGTATATGTAGACGCTGGACAATGATCTCTTCCATAGTTTCATCGAATGAGTGTGGTGATGTCAGGTGAGGCCAGGGTTAAACATTGTGGTGTTTGTCAACGACATGAAAATATGCAAAAATTCACTATGACTATCTTAAGCATAAATCTTCATTAACATCATTACACTTTAAGGCTATGTTTGGGAGTTTGGAGGGGAGGGGAGGGGAAGGCTTCCGAAAACGAAATTTTAAAAAAATATAGAAAAATATTTGACATTTTTTGAAAAAATGATTTTGTTTAGAATGATAAAAGAGCCATTATCATTACAAAATTTTTAATTTTCAAAATAGTATAACAACCTAAAAGATATTTGGAAAATTTATGTAAGCCCTCCAAAACCCTCCAAAACCCTCCTTCAATACAATTTTTGAGTTTCCTCATTTTATGGGGTTTTTGGTGTTATGAATAAAATCAAACTCTTCAAAACCCTCCTACACAAAATCTTTTTATTCTTTTCACCCAATTCTTCCTATTTTCCAAAGCCCTCCCCTCCCTTCCCCTCCAAACTCCCAAACATAGCCTAAGTAAAACTTACCCTGCTTACCCCTATGACCCCACTCCTTTATGTCTAAAGTGATTAAGTAAGCAATTATACCTACTCTCTACTTTATCGTATTAGTTCTTACGGTTCGTTTATTAAGCACTACTGCAACTTAATAAACTTTTATTTAATCCTAAGATGATCAAATTTAGAACTAAACATATGAAGATATAATACAAAAACTAAACTTATACTCATTCATAATAAAAAGATTGTAAAGGATCAAATTTAGAATGAAAATTATGACAATAAACAAAACAAAAACTCCATTCATTTACAATCAAAAGATAACTTGTTCATGAAATTTCACGTCATCCAATAAAGATGGAATTAACTCATACTAAACTTAACGAATACATAATATTGATATATTAGATTACACATTCTTAGACAAGTGTGGATATAAATGATAAATATAAAGCGCCCACTGTCAGCTTGAACATAGCTGGATGTCGGGGAGTCAAGGGAGCGTCAAAAGTATATCAATGTGTAAACAAGGTAGTGAGGATATGCTCAGGTCAACAATTATCTCAAATAAAAGCTGTGACACTTGACACCACATATCCATCCAAAACTTTAAGCAATGGGGATCTGTGTCAATTCTCTTATATATTCAACATTTCTTTCATTTATAGTCGATGTGGGACTTTACCATTCACACTTGAATCCTAATACTTAACATGAAGACCTTTCTTTTTGGAGGCAGTACTATATAAGTACACTATACATGGTGAAAAAAAACTTTCACTCCTTACAAATTTTTATCCTTTTCTGTTTCTTTCTAGGTCAAGAATTATCGCAACTTTTAAAATCTCTAATTATACTATTGTTCAAGTGTCACAGCTTCAACCAGTATCTAATTTTGTGATGGTGCTGTCTAATTATGTAGTATTCATTTGCACTAAGAATATTTATCAAGTTTGCTTGTATTTGGATCTCTTGGAAAAATGAAACAATAGATTATTCAATCATAAGGAATTATCTGTGGATCACATGGTTTTTTTTTTAAATAAAAAGTTGTTGATTTATAATTATTAGTAATTTGTTTATATTAGTATATTATAAAAAAAATACAAAAATGTATTGTTGTAAAAAATTGAACTCTAGACTAACATCTTACCTTCATCTAGCTTAACTTATTAACAATATCAAAATTCATTCTTAACTATGATTAAAAGCAAAATACTTTGATTTTTTCTTGGCTTAATTGCAACTTTGGTCCCCCTATTTTATCTTTTTTTCGATTTTGGTCCCCCTATTTTTAAAACCACGATTTTGGTCCCCCTTTTGAGTTTTATGTTGAAAAAGGAACAACAATAGGGACTAATTTTGCAGAAAAAACAAAATAGGGGGACGAAAATTGCACAAAAAACTTTAAAAGGGGACTAAAATAATTATTTTTAAAATAGAGGGATCAAAATCAAGAAAAAGACAAAATAGGGGACTAAAGTTGCAATTAAGCCTTTTTTCTTTTTATTTACTAATGGTGTTCTAATCCTCTAGGCTGTTTTTTATTTTTTTGATGTTGTTGTTGTATAATATTTAGTAATGAAGTGTACAATTGGTAGCTAGAATCGATTCTTTTGTGATTATGAGAAGTTTGATTTTTTAAAAGTAGAATTAATTTTACTTCCATAATTGATTCTACTTGAAGCTAAAATTTATAATTTTAAAATTAATTCTAAATGATTTTTATACTTAAGTTAATTATTCAATTTATTTTTACATAAATATATCCATGAATAAATCAATTATATTAAATTAAATTTTATAAAAATTAATTCGACAAAACTCATGTATTTGTTAGAATCAATCAATCCAAATACACCCAAACTTGGGATTTTTTATTGATTTTGCTAGTCTGTGGCACCTTATATTGATCCTCATTTTCTTTATTTTTTTTTCTTGTCCGCTGAATTTGATTAGACATTTATTAATACTATTTTAATGTATTAAAAAATGAAAATAAATTTAGATGAAGGATCTGTTTGGTAAAAATTGCGGTTGACTAATAAGTTAGTTGATAGCTTATAGCTTATGACTGATGGCCGATGACTGATGACTCATAGCTTATAGCGGATGGGTGAGACTGATAGCTTATAAGCTCATTGAAGTGTTTGGTAAAATTAGAGATTCAATTAACTTATAAATGTAAAATGACATAAAAGATATTTAATATATAATTATTTTATTTCAAATTAAAAAAAAAAGTAATAAGCTATAAGACATAAGTTAAAACGTTATTTGAAATAGTGTTTGAAAAATAAACTATAAGCTAATAAAATAAGCTATAAGCTCGTGATGAAAAGACCGTTACTAAACGAATCTAAATTATCTTATAAGCTTATAAAACATAAGACATAAACTATAAACTCAAAAACATGTCTTACCAAAGAGAACCGAAAGCTTTTTTTTCATAAAACTAAAATTTTAAGGAGTTACATAAATCAATTTTAGAAATAATAACCAATATGGTTAAATTAGTTAAGTTCTTAAAAATAAAAAACATATAACAAGAGGAAAAAAAAAAAGTGACAAAAACAATTCCCACATGGGCATTCTCCCTTTTGTTTGTGACCAACAAAACGAAACCATGATGTCGTAATCATTTTTTGATTCAAAATAGGATGAACTAGGAAAAGAACCAAACCAACCAACCACGAAATCCTTCTTCTTCATTCCAATTTCCCTCCAATTTCTTCCTTATCATATTCCGATTCAGGTAACTAACTCTAACCAATCAAGCAAAATCGTTTAATCGTTTGATTTTATTTTTTTAAAAGGTTCATGATTATATTTTTCTTTGTTAGAATTGTTGCTGCTGCTATAAAGTTTCTGTGATCATCGATTTGCAATTGTTGGAGAAATTTGGGGCTTTCAAAAAAAGCTTGCTTTTTTGGTATCAAATGGCCGCCGTGGCGGCTTGCAGGCGATTAGGGAAAATAGGAACCAATTTTCCCCTTCCATTGACTGGCTTTGGAATTGGATATTCCAAATTTTCCCCTTACATTTCTGGTTCTATGCATTATTCCCAATTTATGAAATCAAAGGGAAAACAGTTATTTCTTGTTGACACATTAGCCCTTGTAATTTACATTTCTTTATATTTCCCTTTCATTTTCCTTATTTCAATGTCTTAAAAACCGAACCGGATGAATGAAAAGACATCTTGGTTATAGTTCAAGGTTCAATTCTAGATAAACGGTTCTGTTTTTAAAACACGAACTTATTCTGTTGTAGTGGTTATGGAGAAAGGATTAACTTTTGTACCCTTTGTTGCTGTGTAGGTTAAGAAACTTGAGGCGCAAGGTGTGCCTTCAATGCAAGCTGAGGCGATAACTGCTGCTATAACTGAGGTGTTGAATGATAGCTTGGAGAATGTATCTCAGTCATTGGTATCAAAAGAAGAAATGGAGAGGGTAATGCACTTTTGAAACCTATTTACATTCCTTCTGCTAAGATACAATGATTGTGTGATTTGCATTTTGTTGCTATATTTTGAGTTTTGTTGCTTTTAGAATAGTGGTACAAAAGTTATGTACTGATATTAGCTGTTTTGGTTTTTGGTTTTATCTTAAGACTGAGATGCTTCAAGAAGCCAATCTTTCCAAATTCAAAGCAGAAGTGCAGAGTTCACAGGTACTTTCTCTGGTCTTGATTAAAAATAGTAGCTAACCTCATTTAATCCAACCCTTTTACAACATAAGTCCTGCAGTACTGTTCCTCACAGCTCTCATCTTTGAAGACAGTACTGTTCCTCTATAACCAAATAGAAACCTTACTACTGTGTGCCAAGTGCAATAAAAGGATCTTCTTGATTTTTTACCGCAACTACCTGCCCAAACTGAGAGCATAATTCCAATGTAAAGGAAGGAAAGAGAAAGAAAAATTTTGCTAGAATTACAGAATATGCAAGAAGCCCCTGCAGAATTAATAACAACACCTCTCTTAGAGAGAGCATGTCTTGTGGGTAATCTGTCCAAAATCAAACACCAATAAAATATTTTCAAAGGAAACAAACTTTTCCAGAAACCTTAAAAAACAGCATCAGCAGAAACCGAAGAGGGTACCATGCAGTGATTTTGAAAAACACGTATGCAGAACAAATAAAATATTTTTGTAAAATTATACCCCTTCCAAACCCAGTAGTCCTTTCCACCTTAAGAGGAATTAATGGCAGCAACCAGCGGGATTGGTTCACTAAACAAGTCATCTTCCCATACAAGAAAGGATCTTCTCCACCTCCAAGACCAATGCAATACATCAACCTTCCACTCTCCCATGTCAATAATAAAGGCCTCCATATTTTTAGATAGTCGGAAAAACCTCGGAAACAAAGATTGCAAGCTACGCGTACCAAGCCAAGTATCTGACAAGAGTTTAATACTATTCCCACTTCTAATTTTGCTTGTTACGGCTAAGGAAAACCAAAGAATGAGGAGATCCTAAAAAAAGTTCAATTTGAACTAGATCTTTCGACAAAGTTGAGATTTCCTTTTCCTTACATCTTGTTGATATGCTACACATTAGGAATTAAGTGTGTCATGCTTCTCCTGTTATGATTAGGTAAATGCAAACCATACATTCGTTGTCATTGTTTTGTACAGCAATATAACATTCTAATTCTGTTGTTTGGATGAGTTCTCTGAATATAATTAGCTCATTCTGTAAAGTCAAACTTTTGTTCAAGTGTAGCTCTTAGTTACCTTCGCCTGTTCCCTATCTTATAATGTTTTGACATTTTTTTATATCTTTTTTTTCTCTTCTTTCCTTCCCTTTATTTTATTGTATGGCTGCTCTTGGCATGATGTTGTACTGGCATGGCATGCATAGTCTCTCCCTGGCCGGTGTACCTTTTGATATTGGTGTTACTTATGCATAAGACAAGTGCAAAGAGTGATATAAATTCTCGAAGTAACTATACCAAATATTTGTTAAACCAGATTGTATGAAAAGAAATGGAAAAGAGATGGTTCTCTTTGGTCTTTAGGATTCGGTTTGTTAAACTGCATTTAGTTATGAGATTTATTTTAAAAAATGGTTCTCTTTGGTCTTAGGATTTGGTCTGTTAAACTGCTTTTAGTTATGAAATTTATTTTAAAAAAACCACCCCCTTTGTGTAGCTGGCTTGTGATCGTCAAACTAAATATAAATAGGTGCGTGTGTTCTAGAAATTTGTGTGGTTATTGAAACAATCCTGTGATGAACAATGCATATAAATTCTATTAAATAGGTTTGGTCGGTATTGGTTGCAATATTTAGGAAATTATGCAAGGAGCTGACCCATCTTTCTATTGGAATTACTTTGTTTCTTTTTTCTATTTTTCTTCGGTCCTTGTTTTCCTCTGTTTGTGCTTGTATTTTTCCTCAATTATTGAATTGAGGTTGACGTTTGTTTGCCTGATGTGGTCATATTAATGAAAATATTATAATGCAGGGACACCACTTTTCTCTACTTCAACATGAAACTGAGAAGCTTAGGAATGATATAGAGAAGATGCGTAGTGAATTGAGGTCTGTTTAATCACACTTCATTCATTTTCCTTGATCAACTACTAACTTCATTTGTCAGGTTATAATATTTATGATGCTTTGTTCTGGGTTGTTGTGTAGGTATGAGATAGATAAAGTAACGGCTGGACAGCGGTTGGATTTAAACCTTGAAAGAGGGTAAGAATTTTGAATAAAAAACCCTTTATCGAGCATTACAGAACTCGTGTTTCATGCAATATCATATTTTCCACCATGATTCTTGATGTTTTCCTTCAAGCGCAGGAGAATAAGGGAGGAACTAGCCAATCAGAATGCTGAAACTAACAACCTGACTAACAAACTTGATAGAGTAAGCAAAATAGCGAACAGTAGTAGTTTTCAAGTTATTATTGTTCCATGCCATTTCGATTTTCTTTAATATTAATACAATGTTCAGGAGATCCATGCATTAAGGGCTCAGCTAGAAGCAGCCAAATATGATGTGATAAAATACTGCATAGGAACACTTGTGTCAATATCCGCTGTTGGCCTCGCCGTTCTTCGTATCTTGATGTAAAGCAGAATGTATTCAGATTAACACTGACAAAATTAAGGTGAAGATAACTAGATCAACTGTTTGGAAGATGTTGTATGATCTGTAAAAGAAACAATTCCATTGCAGTGCTGGTGGAGTGGAGCTGAAGTAGTTTCCATTAGTCATCAAATGGGCCCTTTTTTTAAAAGCCCTTATTATTTACAAATTCTTTTGTTGATTTCTTTGTCCTTTTTTCTTCTTCTTTTCAATATAGTGTGACAGGAGGCCAACTCTTTTACTTGCCTTGCCGTTGCTTATGAGTACTTGCACAATTTGTACCTAAACATATAATTAATGAACATAGTTACACACATTGGATTTGTCTGTACTTGTTATTTTTAATGCATTAGTTTTTATAGTTTTAAATCTTTTTAGTTTGATTCATTATAAACAATTGGTATCAGCAGCACTGGTTCAGATTTAGGCACGACAACGGCGAAAGTTGGTATTGAAAAGTTTATTGAAAAGAATAATTTTGACATTGCGAGGTTGAAGATGATGGTGATCTTGGTGAGTCAAGAATGTACAAGACACGGAAAAGAAATTATCCAACACTCTTACAAAGAAAGGGAAGAAATATATCATAATGCTTTGATCTTTAAGCCTTGGAGATAGGATGGTGAGAAAAGTGACAAATGTATATGGAAATTCATTTTCACTTGAAATAGAAATTGTTCACATTCAAGATGCTGAAAGGAACAAAGATGGAAAGATGGATTGGCTGAAATAATGAACTACAATGAAATGTAAAACTTTCCCCTCAATTTTGGGGTGAAGTTGTTCACACATCTTGTTACTTGGTAAAGAACACCATCAACAACAATTAAGTTCATACTCCATAAGAAAATTGATTAAATAAACCATGAATTATAGCACTTGAATTTTTTTTCGAAGTGTGGCATACTATCATATCATGAGAATGAAGGGAAGTTAGTTACTAAAACCCAAAAATGGATTATTTATGGGTTATTTAAATGTGGTGAATGGCTTCAGAATCTAGTGCTTGTAATAAAAGAAGTGTTTTATGTATTATAAATGGAGATGTGACTCAAAAAGTTTGCTCAAAAGAAAATGAATGACTCGAGTACAAAGCCGAGCTTAAAAGCCTTCAAATAAGTTTGAAATTTATGGTGAAACTCAATTAAAAGATTGTTAATGACAATCGTTGCATGCTTTTAAATATTCGTTTTAAGTATTTTTCTTTTAATTATTTTATGTTTTTGTAGATTTTTGTAGTGATATATTTGTGAGGATCCACACGGGAGAATGAGATCATATTGCCTACAAGGGGCGACTGGATCATATCGCCCACGAGAGGATGAAATCGTCCGCGATACGCCCGATTCGTCCAGGATAGAAAAACATGAGAAGTGATGTGTCTTGGTCAGAGATAATGCGGAAAAAGAGCCAAGGTAATAACCCACGTCTCCCTAGGAAATAAGGATTTTACAGTCCATTACCATTAGTAGGATGGGCGGTTGCTATTTTTGAGAAACCTTAAACCCAAACCCATAAGCTCTATAAATATCTCAACCTGAGGGTTGAGAGAGGACAATCTAATACACATACAGAAACACAATCCTAAAACAGAGATTCTCACCCTCGTGAACATGCTTTAATCCCACAGACTAAAGTCTATAGCAACCCCTACTTGCTTAGGGTTGCTACCCATATGTACCTTTTTTTTTTATCAAATAGAGAGACGCTCAACACGGGGCCCTAATAAAACTGACTTATGCCACACCTTTCATTATTACCACTTTCTCTAAAAAATGTCCAAGAAAGACCCAAACTTCACGGTTAACACCATTGCTGGAGGTTTCGCCGGTGGGGGAAATTCCAACTCCTCCTAGAGGAAATACGCCAGAAGGTGTTAACTACGAACATAATATCCCCCGACCTCTCCAAAGCCACGCGGAAAGGGTCAGGGTTCATAATCGTTTTCTCTGGCTGTGACGTCATCAAAGTCTATCCTCATGATAACAACTTCATGGTTATCACTGTCCAATATGATAACTAGGATATCAAGCGAGTCTTGATGGATCCGAAAAAACTCAATAGACATCTTATTATTTAGCACCTTCCAGAATCTCCAACTCAATCCCGACAAGATGACATTCCATGGCTCGCTAGTAGGCTTGTCAAACAAGCATGTGCAAGTAAGGGGTCCACTACTACAAAATACACGTTTCAAATTGGTTGAAACAAACTTATAATCATGGTTGATGGTATGTGGTAAAGTATGGTATGGTAGTAAGTGGTCTACTTACCACCACGAACTATTGGTCGTGGTAATAAACTGAAAAGTGAACTACATATCACCACTGTTGTAATATACAACCGTAGAGAAAAACTAAAAGGTCCTAGATTCGATACTCAACAACACTATTTTTGGCATTTATTAATTTGAGTAGCGCGTTACATATAACCACGATTGAAAGAACCAACCGTGGTGAAATAATTTTTTTTAATATAATGTTTTTGATTTTACATATTTTATATTTTTTTAACCTGTATTTTTGTGAATCATAGATATACCACAAACAACAACACAAATCATTTATGACCCACACCCATAGTTGACAACTTTTAAGAACAAAAATTGTATTACATCAAAACCAAAATGGCACAAAACAACATATAATTTACACATCATTACATCAAATAATATCTACAACGCGAGGAACAGAAACATTGTATATTTTGCCAATTTCTCAAACATAAACATTTAACCACAAATATTCATTGTTTACACCAAATGCAAAGTTAAAATGGCACACACCTTATAATTTTACAACGAAACAACAACAAATTATTAACCAACAAAAGCAATAACCAAAATGGAAAATTTTATAAGTTGTTCAAAAGTTCTATGCTAGGATTTGTCACCGGTCGTTAAACACTTATAATTTGAACAACATTTGAAACCAATTAGGATAATCAATAATATTTTTGAATCTTTAGTAAAAAAGAATAAAAAGAGTAAAATGGATAATTATAAATTACTATAAAATATTGGGATAATAGGTATTTTTCCCCCTACCATATAGGCGAGATTCGATTTACCCCCTATTAATATTTTTTTTTGGATTACCCCCTTGAAATATGAAAAGTTCTATGATTTACCCCCCTAGGACCCCCCTGTAAACTTGTTTTTTTGATTTACCCCCCTGGTTTTTCACTGTTTTTTACACGTTTAGGAGGGTACGCTAAAAATACAGGGGGGTAATCCAAAAAAAAATATTAATAGGGGGGTAAATCGAATCTCGCTATATGACAGGGGGGTAAATACCTATTATCCCTAAAATATTTACTTACTAATTTTCCCATATCCCCTGTTTATGATCTCGACAAATAACATGCATATCATCTGAATCATTTTCTTTAAATGAATGACGTACATGTATTGCCAAATAAGGGGCCTCCTAGTTAAAATATTGATTTTCATTAGTACTATCAGGAAAATATTTTCTGTGAGGAACAATTGACCATCAAGTGTTAGAAAGATCAATGACATAAAAAACTTATTTTGCTTGGTTGTCATGATGAATGTTTCATTCTTAAAATTGCCTTTCGAAGATCAACCTATGTGGATCCAAATTCAATCTACACCAGTGTTACTGTAAATCCACTTGCACTTAAATAAAGGAACTTTACAAACAACATAATCAATCTCTGGAATCTCCTCAATGACCCCAAAGTACGCTCTAGATGCTAGTACAAGATTGTTATCTTTAGAACTAGAGAAATATATGAATTCACCTTCAACCATAACCCCACAATTTTGCATAGTGCTACGATCATCCTTTAATTTTGTATAGAATAAAAATTTAGTAATTTTGTATGTACTCCAAATAATTACATTAAACTTAGGCATACGTGACAACCATTTAATTGTCTCTGATGCACTACTCTCTTTAGAAACACTGGTAGAAGTTGTTGCATCAAGACATGACAATCATGAGATTTTAAGCCAACTAATTTGTGATCGTTCTCTGACATAAGTTTCGTCACATTTGATGAGTATCCTTGGGGAACTTTAATACCCTGCAAACAATCGTAAAAACTTATTTTTCTTTTTTTGACAGAGTGTGACATGCTAGGAGAAAATATGTTTTAGTTCCTATTTCTTTTGGGGATAACTCTTGTCGTATACCAATCACAACATATCTTCACGGGATTTCTTGGTATCTTTTGTCTTACCTTTAATGTTGAGAAGTGTTCCAATCAAACTATCACATACATTTTTCTCCACATGCATCACATCAAGACTAGACCCATATGGAACATCAAAGAAGACATACATCTCTTTCCAAACATTTTTCTCCACATGCCTTTTTTGTTTCTTTCCATAGACAATGTTAATGTGTTATTGTCTTTTATAGACTTCCTTCCTGATTAAGGGCTTTGGAGCGATATCAAACTCATGTTCTCCATTAAAAGCCTCCTGCAATATATGGTATGAATGATTATGTCTTAGAAAATTGTGATGCCCAAGATAAATTTTCTTTTTTCCTTTTTGTAATTGGTGGTGGCATGTATCAAATTCACATAAAGGACACACTTTATGTCCATTGACGTTGTACCTAGACAAATTACCGTATGCAAGAAAGTAATTGATTGTGCAAAACAACATGATACACAACTTAAAGGTATCATTTATATACACATCATTAAAATCAACACTTTCCCACCACAAAAGTCTTAAATATTCAACCAATGGTATTAAATAAACATCTATGTCGTTTCCCAGTTGTCTTGGACCCAAAATCTTCATTGAAAACATCATATACTCGTGCCTCATGCACAACCATAGAGATAGGTTGTGAATTATTAGAATAACATGCCATGACATATGGTTAGTACTCAAATTACCAAAAGGGTTCATTTCTTCGGTGGCAAGTCCAAGCCTAAGGTTCCTCGACTCAAGGGCGAAATATGAAATAAGGAGTTAATTTTCTTCCATTGCAATGAATCAACTACATGGAAATTTTTTCCATCACACACTCTTTTATCTGCATGCCATCTAGTATTTTTTGTGTCATTAACGTTAACGAAAAATCTCTTGAAACTTTGAATTATCGGTGGTACCACATCACCTTGTAAGGAACACCCTTTCTAGTTACACCATCATCATCTTCAACACCATTGTTCTTTTGCTTGTAGCGTGACTCCCCGCACCTTGGGCACTCCTTCAAGTTTTCATATTCTTTCCAATATAATATGCAATCATTACGACATGCATGTATTTTGACTTAGTCCATATCCATTGGACACAATGTCTTATTGGCCTCATAACTACGATTCAACAACATGTTACCTTTTGGAAGCATTTCTTTCAATAATTCAAGTTATTAGGTGAAATTTCTATCTGTCCGTCCACCTCTTACCTTAAGATGAAGTAGTCTTAACACAGTTGACAGTTTTGTAAAACATTTACATCCCGGATACAAAGACTCTTGCATGTCTCTTTGAAAAGTATCTACCACATTAGCTTTCTTGAAAGCATATATTCCAATATCATTCATATATTCACCATCTTAACCTGTATGTGACAAAGGTATTTATTTTTGCCACTTCACCGTGCCATATCAATTTCGTGTATTTTTGAATAATTCCATCAGAACCTAAATGATTGAATATATCACGCTTTGGATGTTTTTGCATATTTCAACAAATTTTACAAGGAAACCAAAAAATCCCCTTATTGTTAGGAAGTTTTTTTCCCGCGAAATCAAGAAATTGTATCACTCTATCCTCATACTCTTTACTTAATCTATTTGCTTTCATCCAACTATGGTCCATAATCACATAAAACTTCTGAAAATAAAATAAAAATAGTATACAACCAACAAAAATGAACATTCAATCTCAATAAAACAAAATTAACAACAAACAACAACTAAAAATACCTGAACAATAACAATATAGTAAACTATATAAGTCTCAATAACCATAATAATAACAACAACGACAACAACGACAACGACGACAACAACATCAAAGACGGAAACAACAACAACAGTAATGGAGAATTTGTACATACTGGAAATATTATGAGACTAAAAGAAAAAATGTCTGTTTGAGGTTCGAGCTTCCTTCTTCCTTAGAGAATAATGGTGTTCTTTTGTCTGCTAAAGAAGAATAGTATTCTTTCGTTCGCTAGGGCTCAAAAAGTGAAATGAGACTTAACATTAATTATGAAGGAATAAAAAATTTATAAAGTTTTTTATATCGGTTTTCTTAAAAACCTAGGGAACATATCCAATGTAAAATTTATAAAAAATAAAGGCACATTTTTGGTTATAAATGAATAAAAAATTTAGAGTTATTATCTTGGTTTTTTTAAAAAACCGAGGGAAGATATCCGACGTAAAATTTATAAAAAATAAAGGCGCCTTTTTGGTTTTAACTAAAACATAAAATTGTAGGAGCTAAGAATCGAAGCTCAAACTCTGAGCAACTTGTTATGTCGGTTTTGTGAAAAACCGAGAGAAGAGATTAAGTTTTGTCATGAAATGACGCGTTTCATGTTATTTGACCTTAATTTTTCAATGGCTGAGATGAAAGTTTTGTCATGAAGTGTATAATTTGTAGTAATGTCCTTCTTTCTTTGCCTTGTCGGGGGAAAAAGGATCTAACTTTGTATGGTAGAACTGGACATCATGGATGAAATAAGGTCGTGACCAATACTTCAAGAATATTCCTTTACAGAAATGAGAAGATGCAGTTGGGGAGTAGCAGAAGGTGAGATGGACCTCTAGAGTAAGGGGTTTCACCAACAAGAAATACCTTAGGAAATCACCCCAGTACTGGGTGAAGTGGTCGAACCAAGGATTGTCTGGGTGGAAACTAATAAGCCATTGGTCATGAGTATTGTACTAAGAGGTGTGCACCATATAGAAAAAGTTGAAAAATAACCCGAGAGAAGGCTTATAATACTTATGCTCGGCACAAAAATAAAACGCCTTCATGTAAGCCCATACCTCTAAATGAAGCTGGAAAGGGGAAAGCTTCAAATTCTTCATTACGGCCACCTCAAAGTCAGAGATAGGTAGTCGCAATCCTATCCTAGTAAATAGACATTTATAAAGAAAGACCGAGAAGTCCTCAAAAGAGCTACATATTCTCTTCTACAGACCAAGAGGAAGAACCGACCACTTAGAGGGTCGCTGACCGTAATGTCAGTAGCATCTATCATTGCCTCAATATTTAGAACAGACGAGGTACCCACCATTTATGCATCCGCCCAGGCATACTTGATTGCATCGACTAGCTCTACCAGCACCATGCCTCTTCGGGATAGTTCATCAATCTTAAAATGCTCACCAGGATTGATCTAAGAAATTGCATCTGGCTTACCCCGGTACTCCAGGCGGGACCTAAATTCACCGTTGCTAGCTTGACGATTATGAGATCTCCAGTAACCTTAGACGAAATCTTTAGTGTGTTCTGTACTCAATTTGACTTCATGTATTTCTTCCTTAGTCAAAAAGGGAGAAGCATAGGGACTTTAGAACAACCAACCACGCCACCGTCATATAACAAGAGAGCTTCAAGAAAGTCTAATGAAGAAGCTCTCATCAGGAAAATTCCCAGATACCCTTTCTGAATCAGAATCTTCAGTCAGAGATATAACTTTGTTGTCCAGAAGATCACGAGCAAGGGGGGGTAAATGAGAATCAAGGGTTACCCCCATTCCCTCTGTAGAATAAATGTCGCTCTCAGATTCACTCGTTATACGAAACAATAAACATTGAAGGTAAAAGCTTGAGTTACGAAGGGTACCTAGTTACTCAAGGTTGATGAAGCGAAGTGATGGAAAAAGGCAAAGACTTTAATCAAAGTACTACAATCATTCTGATAATTGCTCTGAGAAAGGAAAAGACAAAGATGTTTACTAATAAATTAACTATGAATGAACTTAAATGCCAAGGATTGTGAAAATTCTCCTTAGTCCCTAACTTATCCTATTTATAGACTAAGATAATTAAGCGACCCAAATTAGTAAAGGAAAAGGAGTTATGGAATCAACAACTAGATTTCTCCTTAGAAATACAAGCAAACTCAAATGCATTTGAATGCATTATAAGTTGTGACATGCTCTAGCAAGTCATATCATCCCACGTGTTAGAAGAAAATAAAGAAATGTTTCAATGATGGAAATGCATTTAATGCACTGGCTCCCCAATATTTTTTAAACTGACCTCAAGAGTTTCACTTCCAGTTCACCTCATAAAACATTCTATGAGGCCGACCTCAACCGCTAAAAGTCTTCTCTGCCTCCCTAAGTGCCCGACAATCCTCGGGGGCAGCTATTTTGGGCCAGTCAAGGCCCAAATAGCCGAGGCTCACTTTAAATCAAATCCACTCCACCTGACCCTAGTTATAAAAGTCATTTTACTCGGAAAGCAAGGTACACTTTCAGATTTCCACTTTTCACAATACTCAATTTATTAATTGCATCCAATTCTTGTTCCAGAATGGAACAAATAACATCTTGGAGCATAAAGAGAATACTTTCAAACATAAGTAACTCTCTAAGAAAGAAGTGTCTCGTTCGCCTCATTTTTCAAACCAGGTCTCCGTTATCCACCCGACCAATCTCTTCCACCAGCCCATTTGTTGAATGAAGTTAAAAACAGACCAGATAACTTGAACTTTAGGGTAAAAGGTCCCAACCAAGGGTCCTTCCAAAAGAAATTCTGGAGGTCCGACCCTAATTTCCTAAGGATACCATCAACAAACCAATCAGAAGGGTCTCTCTCTTTCAACCTAAGAAGAGACACAACTTTCCACCAAGATGAAATAGATCGGAACCCTAATGTTCTTACCCATCAAAAAGAGGAAATAATCGAAGCACCATTCCTAACTACAAGAATGTTATACCATGCTTGAAGCATCTGTAAGCAACCTTCATCCTTGCTTAGTCAAAAGGGCTAGATTAATTCTTCGGAAGTAACTAACTCTCTACCCTCTTTACTTTCAGATTTACAAATATTCTCCTATTTAATTTAGGAAATCTTAGATTCCCCCTTCACCCTTCCTAAAATAAACCTTCTTTATAACCTAACAAGCTTCTTCCATACTTTTACAAACATCTTCAAAAAGGACAAGAAGAATATGAGAATAACGTTAAGCACAAAATTAAGAAGAACCACATTACCATTCAAACTAACATATATGTTCTTTCAAGAATGGAGCCTCCCGGTTAGCAAATTGATTAAAGTTTCCCAAGTAGATTACAACCTAGAATTAGCCCCTATCGGAAAGCCAAGATACTTTAAAGGAAGGGTTTTAGTGTCCCGGTTAAGGAAATCAACAACAGAGATTAGAAAGACATGGTCCACATTAACCTCTATAAAATTGCTCTTAAAGAAATTAACCTGAAGCCACGAAGCCATTTGAAACACTCTAAGAGTGTGTTTAAATGAGGTAATTGAAAATTTTAAAAGAATTTAACATTCAAAGCAATTCAAATGATTCAATTGAAATCCATTCATTTTTAAATTATTTTATTTAGATGGAGTATTAAGATAATTCATTGTTAAATTTTTGGGGTAATTTTTTTATAAAATTTTAATTTTTTGGACAAAATTAAAAAATTGAAAATTAGCTAATTTTCAATTTTTACAAATTTGAAGGATCAAATTGTAAATTTTAAAAATTATTAAGGACCAATTTGCAATTTTTTAAAATTTTTTGGGTTCAATTTTATAATTTTAAAAAGGGTTAAATAAGTTTTTGTGTAAATCTTTTAAATTTCATCAAAACATTACATTACCTCATTAAAATGCTTCATCCAAACACACTCTAAGGATGACCTTAATAGTCCACATATTTTTAAGAGTATGATCCACTACAAGAAATATATAATCTATTTCCTTAAGATGAAGATGAGATAGCACTAAATTAGATATACTCCTCAAATTTCTTATAATATTTTTTTCTTCATTTTTAATATGGTATAAAATGATAGCATGTTCTTTTAGTTAAAAAAAACACTTTACGTCTTTGATTCATATATATATATATATATATATATATATATATATATATATATATATATATATATATATATATATATATATATATATATATATATATATATATATATATATATATATATATATATATATATATATATATATATATATATATATAGGGGACGACTCAAGTGAGAACACTTGGTTATTATGAGAAATGAGAACAATGAATCACGACCATTAAATTTTGATTTTGTTGATTTTAATGGACTGGATTGGTTTCTCTTTCTATGTTGATTTGAAATAAATACTAAGGATCATAGAGAGAGAAACCAATCCAGTCCATTAAAATCAACAAAATCAAAATTTAATGGTCATGATTCATTGTTCTCATTTCTCATAATAACCAAGTGTTCTCACTTGAGTCGTCCCCATATATATATATATATATATATATATATATATATATATATATATATATATATATATATATATATATATATATATATATATATATATATATATAATAAAAAAGAAATAAATACTATAAGATATACTCCGGCAAGTGGTCTACAATTAGGGGTGAGAATAGATTAGACCGATTAACAAGGGCCTACGGCTCAGCCTACATAGACCTAGGTTAGACCAGACTTTTTATATAAGTAAAAAAAGCATAGGCTTTTTTATAAGTCTATTTACCTAAAAAGGTTAGACCACATACCATATAAAAAGCCTTTTAAGCCTATGAAGTCGGCCTATTTAATTAAATTTAAATAATTTTATTATTTTTTTGGAATAAAACAATTTTATTAAACCAAAAAACGATTAGGTACAAAGCGATCACTCGAATCCTGCTAACAAAAAGACAATACAGACATAAAGCATCTATGCTAAATCATCAATCTAGCAATATGATGACGAATATCCTTAGAGTTCCAACCCCTATAGATAATACTATCTATAACTCTATCAACAATGTTGGAATAATCTCTAGTACCAAAAAGAGCTTCATTTCTAAGGAACCATATCCCATAGACAACTTCTGTAAAGGCCAACTTCATGATTCTAGCCCTCCACCCTTTCTTCTTGGTAGTCTCAATAATCCATCTTAGCTCACTTTGCAGCTCCAAAGGGTGATGCTCTACTTCAATCCACTGAAGGATAGAAAAACACTTAGAAGGGGGGGGGTTTGAATAAGTGTGACTTTAAAAACTCTTAAGATAAAAACAATAAACACAATTATTTTTATCCTGGTTCGTTCTTAACGAAACTACTTCGGTCCACCCCCTTAGAGTGATTTACCTCAATGAGGATTTAATCCACTAATCAATCTGTTAGAACAAGATTTGTTCTGATCAATATTCTTAGTTTTGATGATAACAAGGATATGAATTTTGGATGAGATAATGTGGTACTCTAATACACTACAATTTCCCTTTCAGGAAATATATAAAGAGTATGCACAAATCAGCGCTCAGAAGCTTTGACTCAGAAGGTTCAGCATGCAACATCAGAACATGGTCTGGCAAGACATCAGCAAATGGTCAAAGCAGAATCAGAACATGGGTCTATGGAAGCATCAGAAGAACTTGAGTTCAGAAGCAGAAGCACTGAAGTTCTCATGGTATCACGCTCAGAAGCACTTCAAGGTCAGAAGACAAGAAGATGCTCTGCACCAAGCTGTTTGACTCTGATGATATTCAAACATTGTATACACAAACATCAGATCAGAAGCAAGTACAAGATGGCAGGCTACGCTGACTGACAAAAGGAATGTTAGAAGCTATTAAAGGCAACGTCAGTAGACACAGCGTAAACAGGGCTCGAGGTAGTTGACAAAAGAGTGAAACATTAAATGCAATGCTGTACGGAATACGCAAAGCATTAAATGCTCCCAACGATCATCTTCTCAAGTGCCTATAAATATGAAGTTCTGATGAGAAGCAAGGACACCGATTCTGACGAATTCTGTGAATACAAACTTGCTGAAACGCTGTTCAAATCAAAGCTCACAAACTTCATCTTCATCAAAGCTCACTACATTGCTGTTGTAATATATTAGTGAGATTAAGCTTACACTTTAAGAGAAATATCACTGTTGTGATTATAGATTTTCAGAAGCATTGTAATACTCTTAGAATTGATTACATTAATTTGTAAGTAACTAGAGTGATCAAGTGTGATCAGGATACTCTAGGAAGTCTTAGCTTGTGTCTAAGCAGTTGTAACTAGAGTGATCACGTGGTGGTCAGGATACTCTAGAAAGTCTTAGCTTGTGTCTAAGCAATTGTTCCTAGAGTGATCAGGTTGTGATCAGGATACTCTAGAAGACTTAGTCGTGGGCTAAGTGGAAAACCATTGTAATCTGTTGAGATTAGTGGATTAAATCCTCAGGTGAGGTAAATCACTCCAAGGGGGTGGACTGGAGTAGTTTATTTAACAACGAACCAGGATAAAAATAACTGTGCAAATTGTTTTTATCGTTCATGTTTTTAGACTACACTTATTCAACCCCCCCCCCCCCCCCGCTTTCTAAGTGTTTTTCTATCCTTCATTTGGCATCAGAGCGCCGGTTCTAAGGTGCAAGCACTTAACCGTGTTTAGAAAAGATTCAGGAAGAGAAAAACGCTTCAGTAAAAGATGGCTGGTGAAATTCCAACAAACCCACCTGCATCTACATCTGGCTCTGCTGAGCAATATAATGGTAACAATGGTTATACTAGACCACCAGTATTTGATGGTGAAAACTTTGAATACTGGAAAGATAAACTGGAAAGTTACTTTCTTGGTCTAGATGGTGAACTATGGGATCTTCTGATGGATGGTTACAAACATCCAGTGAAAGCTAGTGGCGTAAAGCTTACAAGGCAAGAAATGGATGATGATCAGAAGAAGCTTTTCAAGAATCATCATAAATGTAGGACTGTTTTGCTGAATGCTATGTCTCATGCTGAGTATGAGAAGATATCTAACAGGGAAACGGCTTATGATATATATGAGTCATTGAAAATGACCCATGAGGGAAATGCTCAAGTCAAGGAGACTAAAGCTCTTGCTCTAATCCAAAGATATGAAGCCTTCAAGATGGAGGATAATGAAAACATTGAGAAGATGTTCTCAAGATTTCAAACGCTAACTGCTGGATTAAGAGTTCTGGATAAAGGCTACACCAAGGCTGATCATGTAAAGAAGATTATCAGAAGCTTACCCAGAAGATGGGGTCCAATGGTAACAGCATTCAAGATTGCAAAGAATCTGAATGAAGTTTCTTTGGAAGAGCTTATCAGTGCCTTGAGAAGCTATGAAATAGAGCTGGATGCAAACGAGCCTCAGAAGAAAGGTAAGTCTATTGCATTAAAATCTAATGTTAAAAAATGCACTAACACTTTTCAGGCTAAAGAAGAAGATCCTGAAGAATCAGAATCTGAAGAAGAAGATGAACTGTCCATGATCTCCAGAAGGGTAAACCAACTCTGGAAGAGCAAGCAAAGGAAGTTCAGAGGCTTCAGAAGTTCAAAGAGATTTGAACGAGGAGAATCTTCTGGTGACAGAAGATCTGACAAGAAGAAGGCTGTCTGCTATGAGTGTAATGAGCCTGGACACTTCAAGAATGAATGTCCAAAACTTCAGAAGGAGAATCCCAAGAAGAAGTTTCATAAGAAGAAAGGTCTTATGGCAACATGGGATGATTCTGAATCAGAATCAGAATCAGACTCTGAAGGAGAGCAAGCCAACTTCGCGCTGATGGCTACAGAAGATGATGGATCAGAATCTACATTAGAATCAGATTCTGAAGAGGTATTTTCTGAACTATCTAGAGAAGAGTTAGTTTCCAGTTTAACAAAACTTCTGGAACTCAAGGCTCATCTTAGTATCAAATACAAAAAGCTGAAGAAGCAGTTTGAATTTGAAACTAAGAAGCTGGAAGTGGAAAACTCTGAACTGAAGGAAAAAGTTTTAAATCTATCCAAAGATAGTGGATCTCCTTCTGAAACAGAAAAATCCATTCCGAGTCTCAATCATATTCTGAAAGAATATGACCCGAGCTTCTGAAAGTTCTTATCTAGAAGTATTGGCAGAAGTCATCTTGCTTCTATGATATATGGTATTTCTAGAAACAGAAGGTTTGGCTTTGGCTATGAGGGTGATACCTCACATAAATTTGAACCTATTGATGATCTGAAGATCACATACAAGCCATTGTATGATCAGTTCAAATATGGCCATGCACATGATATTAGGCTCACTTCACATGCACAGAGTTTTAACACGGTTCACACCAAGAAGCATGTGACACATCCTAAGAAATATCATGCTGATAAACCTAAAGAATATCATGTTGTTCCTCCTGTTAAATATTATGCTAAACCCAAGTTCAATCAGAACTTGAGGAGAACTAACAAGAAAGGACCCAAGAAATTGTGGGTACCTAAGGAGAAGATAATTTCTGTTGCAGATATCCTTGGCTGCAAAGAGGACAAAAAGCAAAATGTCATGGTACCTGGACTCTGGGTGCTCGCGACACATGACGGGAAGAAGGTCTACATTCCAAGACCTGGTGCTTAAACCAGGTGGCAAAGTCAAGTTTGGAGGAGATCAGAAGGGCAAAATCATTGGCTCTGAAACCATAAGTCTTGGTAACTCTCCTTCCATAACTAATGTACTTCTTGTAGAAGGATTAACGCATAACTTATTGTCCATAAGTCAATTAAGTGACAATGGTTATGATATAATCTTCCATCAAAAGTCTTGCAAGGCTGTAAGTCAGAAGGATGGCTCAATCCTATTTACAGGCAAGAGAAAGAACAACATTTATAAGATTGATCTTTCTGATCTTGAGAAGCAGAAGGTGACTTGTCTTATGTCTGTTTCTGAGGAGCAATGGGTCTGGCACAGAAGATTAGGACATGCTAGTTTGAGAAAGATTTCTCAGATTAACAAACTAAATCTGGTCAGAGGACTCCCAAATCTGAAATACAAATCAGATGCTCTTTGTGAAGCATGTCAGAAGGGCAAGTTCTCCAAACCTGCATTCAAGTCTAAGAATGTTGTGTCTACCTCAAGGCCATTAGAACTCTTGCACATTGATCTGTTTGGCCCAGTCAAAACAGCATCTGTCAGAGGGAAGAAATATGGATTAGTCATCGTTGATGATTATAGCCGCTGGACATGGGTAAAGTTCTTAAAACACAAGGATGAGTCTCATTCAGTGTTCTTTGATTTTTGCACTCAGATACAATCTGAGAAAGAGTGCAAAATCATAAAGGTTAGAAGCGATCATGATGGTGAATTTGAGAACAAATTCTTTGAGGAGTTCTTCAAATAAAATGGCATTGCCCATGATTTCTCTTATCCTAGAACTCCACAGCAAAATGGAGTTGTAGAGCGAAAGAATAGGACTCTACAAGAAATGGCCAGAACCATGATCAATGAAACCAATATGGCTAAGCATTTCTGGGCAGAAGCAATAAACACTGCATGTTACATTCAGAATAGAATCTCTATCAGACCTATTCTAAATAAGACTCCTTATGAATTGTGGAAGAACAGAAAGCCCAACATTTCATATTTTCATCCTTTTGGATGTGTGTGTTTCATTCTGAATACTAAAGATCATCTTGGTAAGTTTGATTCTAAAGCACAAAAGTGTTTCCTTCTTGGATATTCTGAACGCTCAAAAGGCTACAGAGTATACAATACTGAAACATTGGTTGTAGAAGAATCAATCAATATCAGGTTTGATGATAAGCTTGGTCTTGAAAAACCAAAGCAGTTTGAGAATTTTGCAGATATAGATATTGATATATCAGAAGCTGTAGAACCAAGAAGCAAAGCTGCAGAAGCTGGTAGTCTCAGAAGCAATGGATCAGAAGATCAAGTTGCTGCATCTTTAGAGAATCTCAGGATTTCTGAAGAGCCAACAGTCAGAAGATCATCCAGACTTGCATCAGCTCATTCAGAAGATGTGATCCTTGGGAAGAAAGATGATCCTATCAGAACTAGATCCTTTCTAAAGAATGACTATCAGAAGTAGTGATCAGAATCAGAAGATGTACAGTCTTTTCAGAACAACACAGTTGTCATCTATGAGTATCTGAAAATGAACGCGTGTCCGTACGGTCAGTACAAAGCGTGCAGTTGAAAAGACGCCGATCTAGGTAATTGTGTTAAATCATTTCTTTTACCATGTTCTCTCTCCTAATGTCATTTCTCATTAAATGCATAATGATGTCTTTTTCTTGAAATCAATTTCTTTCAAAACAGTTTTTTTTCTTTTCTATTTATTTTAATTTTTTTTTAAATCATTTAAATAACCCGCTTCATCTTCATTTTCTCTCTCTCTCTCTCTCTCTCTCTCTCTCTCTCTCTCTCTCTCTCTCTCTCTCTCTCTTTTGTGTATCTCTTTCATTGCATTTGTTTTCAAACCCTAGTTTCTTATTTGATCTCAAAGCATAATCATCATGAACTCATCTTCAAGTTCATCAAACCCAGCAGAAAGTCTCACTTCTACAGAGATTCTTCTACGCAAATATGGGTATGCTCCTTTGAAAACATGCATGATTCCCATGGACGAACTGGAAGTTCTTTGTGAATCTGCTGTGGACTTCGACAACCTTAGAGCAAATGGTTTTCTGTGTGACGTCAGAATATTGGAGCAAGGATGGTCGAAATATCTTGATAGATTGGTTGGACCAATTTATCCTGAACTTGTGAAGGATTTCTGGGTACATGTAACGGTTACCCCAACTGCTATAATTTCCTTTGTGCTAGGGCATGAAGTGGTTATTACTGAAAAGCTCATCAGGAAGCTGTACAATCTGAATGATGAAGAAGGTTGGTCCGGCTTTCGACCTGGAACGGTTAACTGGAATCAAGTTGAAAATCAAATCTCTCTTGCCTTCGGAGCTGATTCTCATAAAACGGGCACTTTGAGACCGTTTTATCAAGTATGGGCTGAGATTATTCTGGGTTCTCTTCACCACAGAAAGAAGATGTTCTCTCCCTCCGCCTACATCAGTCCGGATCACAAGTACACTCTCTTCTGCATTGGCAGAAAAATAGAACTCAACATCTCTCACATTCTATTTGAGAATCTGAAGACTTCTATAGTTGAATCAAGAGAAGATGAAAGGGCGAAGTACCCTCATATTCCTAGAAAGACTATTCCTTTCGGAAGAATGATTTCAGACATTCTGATTGAAAGCAAATTGCTGGACTCCATCAGAACACTTGATGCGTCCCATTTTCTTGGAGTAGTTCAGGGTCCCATCTTCAATGGTGTGGATTTGTTCAGACTAGAGCTCATCCAGAATGTATCTTCTGTGTGCACAAGCTTTCCTGACATTCTGTCAAGAAGAGTTGCTTTTGAAGGTTTTGTCTCTTTGTTTCGTAAAGAACTTCATCAGGTTGTCAAGCTTTACCTGGAAGATTGTGTTAGGAAGCAATCAGATATTGATCCTGCATGGATCCGTGGCAGAGTACTTCTGTCCAAAGCTGATCTTCTGAAGAAGGATCATAAGGAACAACAAGCAAGGCTAAAAAGAAAGGCCCGAGAAGATGAGGCTAAGAAAGCCAAGAAGCTGAGGGTCACCTATGATCCTGACAAGGTGTACTCTCCTGAATACAAGGAGCAAAGGATCAGAGACTCTTTTCACACCACCAGATCTACATATGCTTCTTCTGAATCCGTCACCAGGCATGTTTTTACTCCACCTCCTTCTGTTCCTAAACCTTCTACCCAATCACCTCTTTCTGAACCAACAATCAACTTCACTATACCAAATCCTTCTCCATCATCTCTTTCTACTCCCATTCTAAACCCCACACCTCTAAGTATTCTTCCCCCAACTCCTTCAGATAAATCTTTCTCACCAATTCCCTTCATAAATACTCCATCCTCTTCACAACCTATATTTTCTGATACTCCATCCACATCAATCATTCCCTCAGATGTTCCTTCTTCCTCATCTACCGCACCTCTACCTTCTTTATCCCATCCCTTACCTATCAGAAAATCCAAACCCTACTGCCTTCTCTACCCTGACTACAAATTCACCTTCAATCCACCTGAACCTGAACCCTATGCCTACTTGGAACTGTTCAGACATGAGGTGATTAGCAGTCTAGACCTTCTGAAGGATGCCTTCCTAAATGGCCTGGATGATGTTTCTACAAGAAATCACTGGAGAAGCTTTCGCCAGAATTTTCAAGTAGGAGCAATGGGAGTACAAAAGAGACTAGTGGCTGCTGCCCCTGGTTACCTTCTGGAGGGTGATAATGGTATATACTACCATCCTCTCAGAAATTGTGTTGCTGTTGAGGAGAAGCAGTTTGTGGATGAATTGGACGAAGTAAGACTTGCTGCTGCAATGGAAGCTAACCCCTGCAGGGAAATTGTGGTCTGGAGACCTCAATATCTTGTTCTGCTTGGAGACTTCAAGACTCTCTTTGACTTTCTGAGGGAAAACCCGTCTAAGAAAGACCCAAGCTTGGTCATTCCAGAAGTTGTTGACCCACCAGAAGTTGAAGGTCCTTCTGCCCCTAGGAATCTAGCTGCCATTCTTCAGGCACTTGAGAATGGAGATTCTGAGATTCCGGCTGCAGAATATGAAGATGCTTCTATGCAAGAAGCAGATGTAGAAGATCATGTTGCTGAAACAGTTCCTGTTGAGGAAAACCCTGCAAATGATCTATCAATGGAAGCTACAGATCACAATGCCATCCCTGTGGATAGAAGCTGTGAAGCTTCTTCTGATGAACCTTCCCGTCTTGCAAGGACTCTGGAAGTTATTCAGAAGAACCAGGATGAGCAAAGCTCAGTCAATGCTGAGTTTAGAGCTTTCATGGAGAGGCAGAATGAGCACAACAATGGGGTTCAAGATATGTTGGCCAAGATCCTGTCGAAGCTAGGGTCATCTTAGATTGAGTCTTAGTTGTTTTGTTTTCGTTTTTTGCTTTGCTGCATCTGTTTTGTGCATCTTCTCTTGCTTATCCTCTTGTACTTCTGTACTTCTGTCTTCTTGAGCCTAAATGAAAATTATCTTTTTCTTCCATCTGTTTCCTTTTGTTTTTCATCTGAATCTTTTATATTCTTTTTGATGTTATGACAAAAAGGGGGAGAAAATGTGATAAATGATCTGATTAATATTATCAGTTACCGAGTAGAAAGGCCCCACATTTCTAACAGAACTTGCAAAGTTCTATGCTTTAAGTTTTGTTATTGCAGGAATTGAAGATTCTCTTTAAAGCTCAACATGAGAAGCAAAATCATGAGGAGAAGCAATTCTAAAGAATCAAGCTCTGGGATTCTTGAAGCAAGCTGAGTGATATGAAGCTTCAGAATCAGAAGCAAGAAGCAAGAAGGAAGAATGTTCAGATATTCTGATGATAGAATATGCTCTGAAACATTATGTCCATTTGTTCTGATACATATTATGTGGCTCTGATACATATTATGTGTTTTGAAACATATTCTTTGTTCTGACTCATTCATGCTGACTTTTGTCGTTTAGTTTTGTTCTGTAACATTTCAGGATGTAGAGATGCTCTGATGATGCTCTGGTACATTCAACAATGTTCTGATACAATCTAGCATGAAGTGATGTAAGAAGAAATTCAAGCTCTGAAGCTGTCCTGATGGAAGCAAGAATCAGAAGCTGTGAATGTTCTGAAGATCAAAGAAATTCAAGCTCTGAAGTTGTCCGATGGAAGCAAGAATCAGAAGCTGTGAATGTTCTGAAGATCAAAGAAATTCAAGTTCTGAAGCTGTCCGATGGAAGCAAGAATCAGAAGCTGTGAATGTTCTGAGGATCTAAAGAAATTCAAAGTTCTGAAGCTGTCCTATGGAAGCAAGAATCAGAAGTCATGAATGTTCTGAAGATCAAGCATATGTGAACGTCTCTACTGAAATACTCAGGGAAGTCTTTTATTATTAAAATTCTTCTAGTATTTATTTCAGGGGGAGATTATCTATCTCAGGGGGAGATTATAAATCTCAGGGGGAGACATATTCACATGCTTATGCTTTAGCTGTGTAATTGTCTTTAGCCGTCTGCTCTTTTTGATCACAAATTCATATCATTTATATATGTTTTTGTCATCATCAAAAAGGGGGAGATTGTTAGAACAAGATTTGTTCTGATCAATATTCTTAGTTTTGATGATAACAAGGATATGAATTTTGGATGAGATAATGTGGTACTCTAATACACTGCAATTTCCCTTTCAGGAAATATATAAAGAGTATGCACAAATCAGCGCTCAGAAGCTTTGACTCAGAAGGTTCAGCATGCAACATCAGAACATGGTCTGGCAAGACATCAGAAGATGGTCAAAGCAGAATCAGAACATGGGTCTATGGAAGCATCAGAAGAACTTGAGTTCAGAAGCAGAAGCACTGAAGTTCTCATGGTATCACGCTCAGAAGCACTTCAAGGTCAGAAGACAAGAAGATGCTTTGCACCAAGCTGTTTGACTCTGATGATATTCAAACGTTGTATACACAAACATTAGATCAGAAGCAAGTACAAGATGGCAGGCTACGCTGACTGACAAAAGGAACGTTAGAAGCTATTAAAGGCAACGTCAGTAGACACAGCGTAAACAAGGCTCGAGGTAGTTGACAAAAGAGTGAAACATTAAATGCAATGCTGTACGGAATACGCAAAGCATTAAATGCTCCTAACGGTCATCTTCTCAAGTGCCTATAAATATGAAGTTCTGATGAGAAGCAAGGACACCGATTCTGACGAATTCTGTGAATACAAACTTGCTGAAACGCTGTTCAAATCAAAGCTCACAAACTTCATCTTCATCAAAGCTCACTACATTGCTGTTGTAATATATTAGTGAGATTAAGCTTAAATTTTAAGAGAAATATCACTGTTGTGATTATAGCTTTTCAGAAGCATTGTAATACTCTTAGAATTGATTACATTAATTTGTAAGTAACTAGAGTGATCAAGTGTGATCAGGATACTCTAGGAAGTCTTAGCTTGTGTCTAAGCAGTTATAACTAGAGTGATCACGTGGTGGTCAGGATACTCTAGAAAGTCTTAGCTTGTGTCTAAGCAATTGTTCCTAGAGTGATCAGGATACTCTAGAAGACTTAGTCGTGGGCTAAGTGGAAAACCATTGTAATCTGTTGAGATTAGTGGATTAAATCCTCAGGTGAGGTAAATCACTCCAAGGGGGTGGACTGGAGTAGTTTAGTTAACAACGAACCAGGATAAAAATAACTGTGCAAATTGTTTTTATCGTTCAAGTTTTTAGACTACACTTATTCAAGCCCCCCCCTTTCTAAGTGTTTTTCTATCCTTCACAATCTTGATTACAATGGTTTTCCACTTAGATACCCTCTAAGTCTTCTAGAGTATACTGATCACAACTTGATCACTCTAGGAAATCACCACTTAGAAACTTCCAAGTCTTCTAAAGTCTACTGATCTCACTGATCACTCTAGGAACCTTTTACAATCAATGTAAAATAAATGTTTACAAGAGTATTGAAATGCTTCTTAGAAAGCTATAATCACAACTGTGATATTTCTCTTAAGTTCTAAGCTTAACACTCACTAAATATTACAAGAGTTTGTGAGGTTGAAGATGAAGTTCGTGAGTTTTGAAATCAGCAGCGTTTCAGTATTTTTGCAAGAGTTGTTGTTACTGCTTCTGATCAGAACTTCATATTTATAGGCATTTGAGAAGATGACCGTTGAGTTGCATTTAATGCATTGCGTGAATAGTACAGCTTTGCATTTAATGTTTTCACTGTTTTGTCAACTACCTCGAGCCTTGCTTTTGCTGCTTTTACTGACTTTGCCTTTTGTAGCTTATAACGTTCCTTTTGTCAGTCAGAGATTAGACTTAATAGCCTGTCATTTTGTACTTGCTTCTGATATGAGATTTGTATATACAACGTTTGATTATCAGAGTCATTCAGCTTGGTGCAAAGCATCTTTTTGTCTTCAGACTTTGAAGTGCTTGAGCGTGATACCATAAGAACTTCAGTGCTTCTGCTTCTGATGCTTCATAGAACATTTTCTGATTCTGCTTGACCATCTTCTGATGTCTTGCGAGAGCATGTTCTGATGTTGCAATCCTGAACCTTCTGAGTCAGTGCTTCTTAGTGCTAAATTGTGCATACTCTTTATATATTTCCTGAAATGGAAAATGCAAAGGATTAGAGTACCACATTGTCTTATACAAAATTCATAAACATTGTTATCATCAAAACAAGAATATTGATCAGAACAAATATTTTTCTAACAATCTCCCCCTTTTTGATGATGACAAAAACATATGTAATTGATATGAATTTACAATCAGAATATCAGATGACAAAAGACAATTACACAGATATAGCACAAAGCATATAATCAGAGTGTGTGAATATGTCTCCCCCTGAGATTAACAATCTCCCCCTGAAATAAATACTAGAAGAATTTTTAAATAAAAGACTTCCTTGAGTATTTTTCATTTCAGCAGAGACTTTCACTTCTCCTAGAACTTCAGAATATTTAGAGCTTCTGCTTCTTGCTTCCATAGGACAGCTTCAGAGCTTTGAATTTCTTCTTTGTTGTCATAACATGCTTGATTGAATCAGAACATTCTTCAATGTATCAGAGCATCATCAGAGCATCTTTACATCCTGAAATGTTTCAGAACATACTAGACAAAAATATCAGAACATGAATGTATTAGAATATTCTTAAGAAAGAGCATGTATCAGAGCATTTAAGAGAAGAAAATGTATCAGAGCATATCAAAACATTCTTCTTGCTTCTGATCTTGAAGCTTCACAGCACTAAGCTTGGTTCAATTTTCCAAGAACATGCTTCTTTATAGAATTTCTTTTCCCCGTGTATTTGCTTTTCATGTTGAGCTTTTTCAGAATATCTTCAATCCTGCAAAAATTCTCAAAGACATAGAACTTGCAAATGATGTTAGGAAATGTTGAGACTTAATCCCAACAACTGATATAATAAACAAAATCAATTATCATGTTTCTCCCCCTTTTTGTCATATCATCAAAAAACATTAAAAGATTCAGATGATAAAAGACACATAAAGTGAAGAAGATAATGATTTCATTGATCAAAAAATATATTAGAAGTACAAGAGATAGAAGCAGATGCAAGAAACAGATGCATAAAACAAGAAAACATCTAAGACCAAGACAGACTACGACTAGCCTAGCTTAGAAGCTAAGAGGACCAGAAGGGTTTTAATCTCAGTAGTGTCTTTTTAGGGTTTGAGAAAAGAGCAAAGAGGTTGCAGAAATTCATACACAAGAGAGAGAATGAATGCGTGAAAAGAGAAAATGATATGATGAGGGCGGTTTAAATAGACACGGATTTGAAAACTAAATGCAATTAAATTCTGAGAATGAACAGTTACAAAATGCAGAAAATCAAATGCATTTAATGTTGAGTGACGTTAGGGTAAAACGTGATATTTGAAATGATTTGCACAGTTACCTAGGGCGGCGTCTCATCAACTGCACGCATGCTTGTCCAATTAGAGTGAACACGTGTTCATCTTCTGGAATAGGTGGTGACAGCTGTTTTGCTTTAAAAGAGATTCTGAATCAACTTAGACATATGAAACGTTAATAATAACACAATCAGAATATCTAACTGATCAACAATCAGAACTTCTTATAAGAAAATAAAACTGATCATTTCAAATCTAATCCATATATCAGAACTTCTCATCCTTTCATTCTGGGCATAAATCCATACTGATATTCTTCATAATGAACTTAAACCTATCTTCAGCAAGGGGTTTTGTAAAGATATCAGCCCATTGATGGTCTGTATCAACAAAGTTTAAAGATATAACACCCTTCTGAACATAGTCCCTAATGAAATGATGTTTGATCTCAATATGTTTAGCTTTGGAATGTAAGATTGGATTCTTAGATAAACAAATACCAGAAGTATTATCACAAAAGATAAGAATGTTACTCTCATATATCTGATAATCTTCTAGCTGACTCTTCATCCAGAGCATCTGTGTACTATATCCAGCAGCAGCAACATACTCTGCTTCTGTTGTAGAGAGGGCAATTGTAGCTTGCTTCTTGCTGTACCAGGAGATCAGGTGACTTCCAAGAAATTGACAACTTCCAGAAGTACTTTTCCTTTCAACTCTATCTCCAGCGTAATCAGCATCACAAAATCCTACTAAGTTGTATTCTTCAGATCTTCTCTAGACTAAACCAACATTAGTAGTACCTTTCAGATACCTTAGAATTCACTTAACAGCTGTTAAGTGAGATTCTCTAGGATCTGATTAGAATCTTGCACACAGACAAACACTGAATAAAATATCAGGTCTAGAAGCAGTAAGATATAGAAGAGATCCAATCATACCTCTGTAGAGCTTCTGATCTACCTTCTTACTTACCTCATCCTTACCTAGAACACACGTTGGATGCATAGGAGTTTTTGCTTCTTTGCTTTCTGAAAGATTAAACTTCTTCAGAAGTTCTTTCACATGCTTGGTCTGATGAACATAAGTTCCTTCAGAAGTTTGATTGATCTGGATCCCAAGGAAGTACTTGAGTTCTCCCATCATGCTCATTTCAAACTCAGCCTGCATAGACTTAGCAAACTCTTTTCCAAGTGTAGCATTAGAGGTTCCAAAGATAATATCATCAACATATATTTGGCAAATTAAAATATCCTTTTTAAAGGTTTTACAAAAGAGAGTATTATCCACTTGTCCTCTAGTGAAACCATTATCCAGAAGGAAATAACTTAATCTTTCATACCAAGCTCTAGGAGCTTGCTTCAGGCCATATAATGATTTCTTTAATTTGAAAACATGTTCTGGAGACTTAGAGTCTTCAAAACCAGGAGGTTGGTGGACATAAACTTCCTCATCTATATAACCATTTAAGAAGACACTCTTAACATCCATCTAATATAGAGTGATGTTATGTTGAGTGGCAAAAGAAATTAATAAGCGAGTAGATTCTAACCTGGCCACTGGTGCAAAGGTTTCATTATAATCAATACCTTCTTGCTGACTATAGCCCTGAGCAACCAGTCTGGCTTTGTTTCTTACAACTTCTCCTTTTTCGCTTAGCTTGTTTCTGAAGACCCACTTAGTTCCAATGATGTTGAATCCTTTTGGTCTTGGAACAAGATCCCAAACGTCATTCCTTGTAAACTAATTGAGTTCTTCTTGCATGGCAATTATCCAGTCAGCATCCTCCAGAGCTTGATCAACAGAGGTTGGCTCAATAAGAGATACTAGACCAAATTGACATTCTGCATTGTTCTTAAGGAATGCTCTTGTTCTGATAGGATCTTATTTCTTCCCAACAATAACATCTTCTGAGTGAGAAGAGTTGAGTCTAGAAGATCTTCTGATAGTTGGCTCTTCAAAAATTATGAGATTCTCTAATGAAGCAGCAACTTGATCTTCTGATACTTTGCTTCTGGGTTCTTCAGCTTCTTAATTAGAGATTTCTATATCTGCAAAATTCTCAAACTGCTTTGGCTTTTCAAGACCAAGCTTATCATCAAATCTGATATTGATTGATTCTTCAACAATCAATGTTTCAGTATTGTATACTCTGTAGCCTTTTGAGCGTTCAGAATATCCAAGAAGGAAACACTTCTGTGCCTTAGAATCAAACTTATGCAGATGATCTTTAGTGTTAAGAATATAACATATACATCCAAATGGATGAAAATAAGAAATGTTGGGCTTTCTGTTCTTCCACAATTCATAAGGAGTCTTATTAAGAACAGGTCTTATAGAGATTCTATTCTGAATATAACATGTAGTATTTATTGCTTCTGCCCAGAAATGCTTAGCCATATTGGTTTCATTGATCATGGTTCTAGCCATTTATTGTAGAGTCCTATTCTTTTGCTCTACAACTCCATTTTGCTGTGGAGTTCTAGGGCAAGAGAAATCAGGGGAAATACCATTTTCTTTGAAGTAAATCTCAAAGAATCTGTTCTCAAATTCGCCACCATGATCACTTCTGACCTTTATGATTTTACACTCTTTCTCAGATTGGATCTGAGTGCAGAAGTCAAAGAACACTGTATGAGACTCATCCTTGTGTTTCAAGAACTTTACCCATGTCCATCTGCTATAATCATCTACGATGACTAATCCATATTTCTTCCCTCTGACAGATGCTGTTTTGACTGGGCCAAACAGATCAATGTGCAGAAGTTCTAGCGGCCTAGAGGAAGAAACAACATTCTTAGACTTGAATGCAGGTTTGGAAAACTTCCCTTTCTGACATGCTTCGCAAAGAGCATCTGATTTATATTTCATATTAGGGAGTCCTCTGACCAGATTAAGTATGTTAATCTAATCTTTCTCAAACTAGCATGGCCTATGAAATTCTGGTAAGACAGACCCCAGATGTCATATACGATGTTGTGACATCTGGTCTGTCATCAGCTTGGCTGAGGCAGTACATACAGATCCCTCAATTATTTATTACATCTAACATTCAGAAGTCTGGAAGTGTTGGGATCACATATCAGTTCAGTTAACATAAACAAATCTGCTTTGCAGAGATTCTGTGTTAGCACAGTCATTAAATCACACACTGATGTCATGCACGATGTTATGACATCCAAACTGAACTTACAAATAAACAATGCAGAAACATAAACAACACAATAGAATTGTTCACCCAGTTCGGTTCAATCAACCTACTCTGGGGGCATACCAAGCCAGGGATGAAGTTCACTATCAGTAGTATCAATTCAGAGCTAAACTTCCAGTTTACACCTCCTCACTTAATCACTACCCAATGACCCCTCTACATAGGTTCTCCCTAGATATGGAATATCTCCATTCCACTCCCAATCATACCAATGATGTCTAGCAGTCAACACCTCAGCCACTGCATCGACGGCTTAATTACCAACATTCAAAGCACACAAATAAACATATCTTAGAGTTGCTTCAAAGCTTCCTCCAAGCACACAACTCCACTCATTGCTTTACAACTTCTGAGTGAATAAAACAAACCTCTTACCTACAGGCTTCGAGGCACAAATCAGTGACCTTCCCACAAACCGGGAGGTTCACCTACACGGCTAACCCTAAAAACTACATCTTGTCAATACTTGGCTAGCTCAATAAACTAGGTTACAAAGTTTCCTATTTATAACCTATTCCCAACTGGACTTGGGCTTACAATCACAGCATTATTTGCTGTTACAAATCACAGAAAACTTTCTGCTAAAAACAAGGTCTTCAATCATAAGTTTCCTAATTTATCTTCATAATTAGAAACTGAATATTCTAATCTTGATTCTCTTGACCTTTAAACCTGCGCCACATAGGATTGCATAATATTCCATATAAAATTCTGCATCTTTTGAGTACTTACTGAATCTTTATATTCCAGCTCAGCAGGCGCGTGACAGCTAAATATAATAGTAACTGCTGTCAAACACTGATGTCATGACATCGAGCATGACATCCAACTCATAGCATGTATTAGCTTACACAACCAGAACCTGCATAACCTTAGTCAAGACAACAGAATACACATGAATGTTTTACCACAAAATGCAGCCAATCAAAACATCTACAATCTCCCCCTTTGGCAAATTTTTGGCTAAAACATTCTGTCACCGCATTAGAGAAACATAGTAGAAAAACAACTAGCAAACTACCAGTTATGCAAAATTGCTAAAGCACATCAAAACATCAGCACATCAAAACCTCAGTCGTGCTGAACAAGTTCCACAAGCTACACTATCACATAACATGAACAGAACCAACTTGTTCAATATGATATGGGGTGACACTCTCTTCTCCCCCTGTTTGGCCATAAATGTTGCCAAAGCAACGGACATCTCCCCCTTAAAAGTTACTCTTCATGACATGACCACGACACACACAAAAAAACACCATCTGATAATCTTTAGATACCACTTCGCCACCAGCTTGATTAGAATACAATAAGTCACCCACAATGGGAGATCTATATTACAAGATGCACTCTTTCATAGATAGCTCATAACTTCTACCACAAGCTCCAAGAGGTTAATAGAAAACACCTCCTTTTTGTCTTCAACTTATTACTCTTCTGCCCAAAAGTAATTTGTCTAAGACTATCCTCAAGAATAATCAGCTGCCATATGTTGATTATCTTGATCCTTCGAACCCACTTCTGAGATGAACCAAATGCCACTGTTTGATTACCTCCTTCATGAATCCTCATATGAAAATGTCAAATGCCACTTTTTGACTTCTCCACGTTTATCAGACTTCTCTCAAGGATATTCTGACCCTTCAAGTGAAACATGAACTTCAAGCTACAAAAAAAAAACTTGGATATTCTAAGACAAGACCATGTAACATCTTCTCTACCCAGCAATTCCAAAGAATTGCAATGAGAGCGATCTTTTTGAAGTATCCAATCTTCAACTCTTTAGATCTTCTTATCATAAGTTGATGTTCCACTTCATCAACTAAGATTTTGATGTTGAACCAAATGTCAACACATTGTGTTTTAACATCTAGCTGTTGAACTCAGCTCCTTCTTCTGCCACTTGAAAGAACTTCCTCCCTTTACAGAACCAGAGTTCAATGCTCTCATAGACCTGATTGTGAAACCAAGTTTGAGTACGCAACCTCCATCCTGCAGTTATGCAGTTATGTCATCCAAGCTCACACTTTTATGAATCCCTGCTTCTTTTCCAACAACATCAGACACTCTGATGCATGAGTCATCAGAAGGACTAGTTAGAGACTAATCCTCTAGCTGTACCAAGGATGCCACTTCCTTGAGCAAAGCTATTTCCATGATGTCAAGAATACTGCCACTTGTTCTTGACTTCACAGTGTGCATTAGCCAATGCACTTCCTTACCTAGATCAGAAATAAACTGATCCAAGTAACCACCATCAAGATTATGATGTCTTCTTCTTCTTGTGCAATCCAAAGCTGAACATGTTTCTTGCCAGGAAACCTTTTTCAGTGATCATATGCTTCTGCTGCCACCAAAGAGATAGATCTTAAAACAATTGCACTATCCTTCCTGTACATGGTCTTGAAGAAGAGATGTTCCAACATCTTTAAGAACATCAGTTATCTTGAACTTCCAAGGATAATCAATTAAATACTTGTACTTTGCACAAATAACAATTGATCTCAAATCCTTTCCCAGTTAGATTCACCCTTAGGAAAGAGAGAGATGAATCTTTCCTTACAAATGTGTCACACAACAACCAGAACCCATGTGACACCGTTCAATAGCCAACTAAACACAAAGCTGAATCAGACGTGGGGAGGTTAACCAAATCTCCCCCTCAAACAAACAATCATGGAAACTCCACACCGCTTATCCATGCATTGTACATAAAAGTCTCATTATACAACATCCCTACTAGAGGCAACTAACTCCATGAGTTATACCTGTACATACTTTATACACCAGTTGAGGATACTATACTTATATAAACCATGGTTAACAGAGATACCATGCAGCGGAAAACAACTAAAATTTATCCTCAATAAACCTCAGGCCTAAAACAATAACCTTTGCATCAGTCAGCTACACATCATTCATGATTAAGGGATAATATATGCCATATCTCAACAAGGTTTCTGAAACAGATTCACTTATGACATAACTCCTGAAAATACCTCAGATTCCACACAGTAATCTGACTCCCTTGAATCATCACACAATATTCAAAACCATATTTCACTATGCACGATACACAGTATTCAGTTTTCACCACTAACTGTTCTATGGTTAAGAAAACAATTCACACATCTGGTTCCTTTGATCAAAAGAACATACCAGATACAAGCTCATCTTTGGATTTTCATAGAGGTCTTGAAAAGAAAACCTGAATGAATCCTTTCACTTACACTGAGCTCTTCTTCCAACTCCCATAAGCTTATGCCTGAAATAAACTAACATTTGGGATGGAAGGTTCAATTGATTGTATTCTGACCAATCAACACAAAAAGCAGATGTCTCCTCTTCCAGATAAGGAGTAGGTTCCAAACAAATGTACTCACACTACATAAGTTTAGCACTAGAACATCTGTTCTTCAACTGGTAGCTGCATACCAGTATGCCATCAGTTCCTTCTTCTTGGAACACACAATTCTTGACAATCTTGAGGATTATCAAACAACTTTGCAGATGAACATGAGGAACACTGATCATATGAACCTCTTCAACCTCAATAACCATGCCTTTATGAGTGGACTTGAGAAAAAAATCTCAAGTATCTTTGACACTTGTACTAAAGTTGAAAACAATCTGCTACAAATTCTGTTGAAAACCATATAACCCTAGAGATCTTCTTTCAAAGATAGGATTATGCATCAGATGCTATGCAGCAGAAAATAGCCATATATCAACAGAGATTACACAGTGCTTACTCCCAAAACCAGTTGTAAGCATGACATCCAAGAATTGCAGCTGAACAATCCAACAATATGCTTGCTTCTTCTTCAAGCAATCACAACAAGACCTAACCAATATTCTGACCAGAAAGAAACAGATAAGCACAAAGAATACCTTATCATTAACTTCACTCCCGCATGAAGGTTTTGACAATCTTCTTCTCTGTACCTTGCTATATGCTGAATAAAACACCCCAAATTCTTCACTCCCGCATGAATCATTTGGATATCCTTGAAATCAGTAACACCATCTTCCCTTGCCAAGAGAATACACCTGTTATGGTCAGTTTGGTCCAGTCTTCCACACATAGGTCCATCCTCCACTTCTAGGGACCATTCAATATGAACATGAATGTTCAAACAATCAACTACCTCCAACAACCAGAAAGTATCTCCCATGGATCTCATCCAGAAACAGACAGGATGCCTGCTCTGATACCAATTGAAATTCTGGTAAGACAGACCCCATATGTCATATACGATGTTGTGACATCTGGTCTGTCATCAGCTTGGCTGAGGCAGTACATACAGATCCCTCAATTATTTATTACATCTAACATTCAGAAGTCTGGAAGTGTTGGGATCACATATCAGTTCAGTTAACATAAACAAATCTGCTTTGCAGAGATTCTGTGTTAGCACAGTCATTAAATCACACACTGATGTCATGCACGATGTTATGACATCCAAATTGAACTTACAAATAAACAATGCAGAAACATAAACAACACAACAGAATTGTTCACCCAGTTCGGTTCAATCAACCTACTCTGGGGGCATACCAAGCCAGGGATGAAGTTCACTATCAGTAGTATCAATTCAGAGCTAAACTTCCAGTTTACACCTCCTCACTTAATCACTACCCAATGACCCCTCTACCTAGGTTCTCCCTAGATATGGAATATCTCCATTCCACTCCCAATCATACCAATGATGTCTAGCAGTCAACACCTCAGCCACTGCATCGACGGCTTAATTACCAACATTCAAAGCACACAAATAAACATATCTTAGAGTTGCTTCAAAGCTTCCTCCAAGCACACAACTCCACTCATTGATTTACAACTTCTGAGTGAATAAAACAAACCTCTTACCTACAGGCTTCGAGGCACAAATCAGTGACCTTCCCACAAACCGGGAGGTTCACCTACACGGCTAACCCTAAAAACTACATCTTGTCAATACTTGGCTAGCTCAATAAACTAGGTTACAAAGTTTCCTATTTATAACCTATTCCCAACTGGACTTGGGCTTACAATCACAGCATTATTTGCTGTTACAAATCACAGAAAACTTTCTGCTAAAAACAAGGTCTTCAATCATAAGTTTCCTAATTTATCTTCATAATTAGAAACTGAATATTCTAATCTTGATTCTCTTGACCTTTAAACCTGCGCCACATAGGATTGCATAATATTCCATATAAAATTCTGCATCTTTTGAGTACTTACTAAATCTTTATATTCCAGCTCAGCAGGCGCGTGACAGCTAAATATAATAGTAACTGCTGTCAAACACTGATGTCATGACATCGAGCATGACATCCAACTCACAGCATGTATTAGCTTACACAACCAGAACCTGCATAACCTTAGTCAAGACAACAGAATACACATGAATGTTTTACCACAAAATGCAGCCAATCAAAACATCTACAGCCTAATCTTCTATGCCAGACCCATTGCTCTTTACTAACAGACATAAGACAAGTTACCTTCTGATTCTTAAGATCTTGAAGATCAATCTTGTAAATGTTGTTCTTTCTCTTGCCTGTAAATAGGATTGATCCATCCTTCTGCCTTACAGCTTTGCAAGACTTTTGATTGAAGATTATGTCATAACCATTGTCACTTAATTGACTTATGGACAATAAGTTATGAGCTAATCCATCTACTAGCAGAACATTAGATATGGAAGGAGAGTTACCAATACTTATGGTTCCAGAGCCAATTATCTTGCCCTTCTGATTCCCTCCAAACTTAACTTCTCTAGCTGACTTAAGCACCAAGTCTTGGAACATAGACCTTTTTCCCGTCATGTGCCGCGAGCACCCAGAGTCCAGGTACCATGACATGTTTTGCTTTGTCTTCTTTGCTGCCAAGGATATCTGCAACAAAAATTATCTTCTCCTTAGGTACCCACATTTTCTTGGGTCCTTTCTTGTTAGTTCTCCTCAAGTTCTGATTGAATATTGATCAGAACAAATCTTGTTCTAACATCCACTACAGGATTTGGATCCAGATTGGTGAAGTTCTACTGCACTTGAAGAAAACATGGCTCAATGTTTCAGGTTCAAGCTTGCAAAGGCTGCATATGGACTCAGTAATCATACCGAATCTAATAAGACGATCCTTTGTTGGCAATCTACCATGACATGACATCCAGAGAGTGAAGATTGCAGGGGGTCCAGCAGGATTATGCTAGAATATATATCTCCATGGAACTTTATCAGCATCCTCACTAATGATCATGTATACTTTATTCATGGAAAATCTTTGACTGTTAATCATATTATCCCATAACAGATGCAGCTGGATGATTTAATCCCTTTGTCTTGTGATCTTTTGAAACATCCAGGACCAGGTGCTGTTTAAAATAGCTGCAGAAACTGAGTTATGTTTTAGATAATAAATGTGAATCTATTGCACCCATAGGTTGTCAGCTTTCCTACAAATATTCCAGAGGCATTTAATCACTGTAACCTGGTTCCAAATGGCAATGTTGACAATATTCAGACCACCATTACTCCTAGGCTCGAAAACATCATGCCAAGCTATAGGAGATTTTCTGCTTTTGTCTTGCTTACCTGTCCACAGAAAAGTCCTACATATACTATCAATTTTATGCAGCGCATATTTAGAAAAAGGGAAGCATTATGACCAGTAATGAGTGATGGCAAAAAGCACACTTTGAATAAGCTGGACCCTGCCTACATAGCTTAGAAGTCTGGAAGTCCAGTGCTTAATCCTCCCCACTATCTTGTCAATGAGAGGAAGATAGTGTATGATGGTGAGTCTTTTGCTGGTCAAAGGAACCCCAAGGTATTTAATAGGCAGCATACCTTCTTCAAAGGCAGTTTTATTCTTCAAAACAGTTCTGGTGGCATCATCTATCCCTCCACAGAAAAGCTTGCATTTCTGGAGGTTAACAACAAGACCTGTAGACATAGAAAAAGTCTTAATAGTATTAATCATCATGTCAACTGAAACAATGTCTCCTCTGCAGAATAGGAGGATATCATCTGCAAAGGTGAGGTTGGAGATACCCAATTGTTCACACTTAGCATGGTACTTGAAGTTAGTATCCTGTTGCATCTTCACTAAGAGTCTGCTCATGTATTCCATAATCATAACAAAGAGCAATGGGGAGATGGGATCCCCTTT